>NW_027264452.1:0-11875 GCF_036320965.1 Panulirus ornatus | reverse complement strand
TCTTCGTTCTTATTCCTTTAAGGATATTGTTGTTAATGAACCTTGGATTGAAATTATGGACCAGGTATTCGTACGGTTTTTCCCAACACAAAATGTTCTTATTCATTGCCCACCTAATCATCCCAAATCTTATTTATTTCTGGGACACATTCAGTTAGGACAACAATATACTCTTATCAGTTCCAGTTTCAAATTGTTCGGCACTCATGATCATTATTTGGGACGAATTGATAGAACTATCCCGAGTTTAGGACGAATTCCCCAGAACATCAACTTACCAATCATCGATGAAGTAAAGATCTAAAATCTTCCATCTATGGTTCAGAACGATCTAGATTCTGCAATAGATGTTCTGGCTTTTGAGTCCACAGGGAAAATGAAACACGAAATGTTCCCAAGTGCACTTTCGTGTAATAATCACATCATCAAGGGAGACACAAGAGAGAAATATAACAGTTAGTTGATATACATCTAAGAGACGAAGCTTGGACGCCATTTGGTTGCATCTGTAAAGTTCCCTGTGGAAACTGTGATAAATTTATTGTTGGTCAGACTGGTAAGGATCTTTCTGTTAGACTTACGCAGCATAAATATAGTATAAGAACGGGACAAGAATCAAATGCCTTGTTTAATCATGTTAAAAACTATCATCATTGTATTGACTGGAGTAACGCTATCTCAGTTATTAACTCTAACTCTATTACCAAGAAAAATATCATTGAATCTTTTATTATCAAATACACAAAGAATTATAATCTTAATATTAGTGATGGTCTATACAAATTATATAAGTTTATTGTTGATAAGTTTTGTAAAATGATAAGTTTATGAACGCTCGTTGTATGTTTTGGACAATCACATGTTTACCAAATGGCGTCCTAGCTTCGTCTCTTCGATGTATATCAACTGACTGTTAAATTTCTCTATTGTGTCTCCCCTGATGATGTGATTATTACACGAAAGTGCACTTGGGAACATTTCATGTTTCATTTTCCCCATGGTTTACCCCAGACGCTTCACATGCCTTGATTCAATCCACTGACAGCACGTCAACCCCGGTATACCACATCGCTCCAATTCACTCTATTCCTTGCACTCCTTTCACCCTCCTGCATGTTCAGGCCCCGATCACACAAAATCTTTTTCACTCCATCTTTCCACCTCCAATTTGGTCTCCCTCTTCTCCTCGTTCCCTCCACCTCCGACACATATATCCTCTTGGTCAATCTTTCCTCACTCATTCTCTCCATGTGCCCAAACCATTTCAAAACACCCTCTTCTGCTCTCTCAACCACGCTCTTTTTATTTCCACACATCTCTCCTACCCTTACGTTACTTACTCGATCAAACCACCTCACACCACACATTGTCCTCAAACATCTCATTTCCAGCACATCCATCCTCCTGCGCACAACTCTATCCATAGCCCACGCCTCGCAACCATACAACATTGTTGGAACCACTATATATATATATATATATATATATATATATATATATATATATATATATATATATATATATATATATAGGGTAGTGAGTGTTGGGATGAAGAAGTAAGATTATTAGTGAAAGAGAAGAGACAGGCATTTGGACGATTTTTGCAGGGAAATAATGCAAATGAGTGGGAGATGTATAAAAGAAAGAGGCAGGAGGTCAAGAGAAAGACGCAAGAGGTGAAAAAAAGGGCAAATGATAGTTGGGGTGAAAGAGTATCATTAAATTTTAGGGAGAATAAAAAGATGTTTTGGAAGGAGGTAAATAAAGTGCGTAAGACAAGGGAGCAAATGGGAACTTCACTGAAGGGGGCTAATGGGGAGGTGATAACAAGTAGTGGTGATGTGAGAAGGAGATGGAGTGAGTATTTTGAAGGTTTATTGAATGTCTTTGATGATAGAGTGGCAGATATAGGGTGTTTTGGTCGAGGTGGTGTGCAAAGTGAGAGGGTTAGGGAAAATGATTTGGTAAACAGAGAAGAGGTAGTAAAAGGTTTGCGGAAGATGAAAGCCGGCAAGGCAGCAGGTTTGGATGGTATTGCAGTGGAATTTATTAAAAAAGGGGGTGACTGTATTGTCGACTGGTTGGTAAGGTTATTTACTGTATGTATGATTCATGGTAAGGTGCCTGAGGATTAGCGGAATGCTTGCATAGTGACATTGTACAAAGGCAAAGGGGATAAGAGTGAGTGCTCAAATTACAGAGGTATAAGTTTGTTTGGTATTCCTGGGAAATTATATGGGAGGGCATTGATTGAGAGGGTGAAGGCATGTACAGAGCATCAGATTGGGGAAGAGCAGTGTGGTTTAAGAAGTGGTAGAGGATGTGTGGATCAGGTGTTTGCTTTGAAGAATGTATGTGAGAAATACTTAGAAAAGCAAATGGATTTGTATGTAGCATTTATGGATCTGGAGAAGGCATATGATAGAGTTGATAGAGATGCTCTGTGGAAGGTATTAAGGATATATGGTGTGGGAGGCAAGTTGTTAGAAGCAGTGAAAAGTTTTTATCGAGGATATAAGGCATGTGTACGTGTAGGAAGAGAGGAAAGTGATTGGTTCTCAGTGAATGTAGGTTTTCGGCAGGGATGTGTGATGTCTCCATGGTTGTTTAATTAGTTTATGGATGGGGCTGTTAGGGAGGTGAATGCAAGAGTTTTGGAAAGAGGGGCAAGTATGCAGTCTGTTATAGATGAGAGAGCTTGGGAAGTGATTCAGTTGTTGTTCGCTGATGATACAGCGCTGGTGGCTGATTCATGTGAGAAACTGCAGAAGCTGGTGACTGAGTTTGGTAAAGTGTGTGAAAGAAGACAGTTAAGAGTAAATATGAATAAGAGCAAGGTAATTAGGTACAGTAGGGTTGAGGGTCCATTCAATTTGGAGGTAAGTTTGAATGGAGAAAAACTGGAGGAAGTAAAGTGCTTTAGATATCTGGGAGTAGATCTGGCAGCGGATGGAACCATGGAAGCGGAAGTGAATCATAGCGTGGGGGAGGGGGTGAAAATTCTGGGAGCCTTGAAGAATGTTTGGAAGTCGAGAACATTATCTCGGAAAGCAAAGGTGGGTATGTTTGAAGGAATAGTGGTTCCAACAATGTTGCATGGTTGCGAGGCGTGGGCTATGGATAGAGTTGTGCGCAGGAGGGTGGATGTGTTGGAAATGAGATGTTTGAGGACAATATTTTGTATGAGGTCGTTTGATTGATTAAGTAATGTAAGGGTAAGAGAGATGTGTGGAAATAAAAAGAGTGTGATTGAGAGAGCAGAAGAGGGTGTTTTGAAATGGTTTGGCTACATGGACAGAATGAGTGAGGA
This sequence comes from Panulirus ornatus, assembly GCF_036320965.1. Taxonomy (NCBI): domain Eukaryota; kingdom Metazoa; phylum Arthropoda; class Malacostraca; order Decapoda; family Palinuridae; genus Panulirus; species Panulirus ornatus. The sequence goes on along the minus strand of NW_027264452.1, from coordinate 8,565 downwards.
AAGATTGACCAAGAGGATATATGTGTCGGAGGTGGAGGGAACGAGAAGTGGGAGATCAAATTGGAGTTGGAAAGATGGAGTGAAAAAGATTTTGAGTGATCGCGGCCTGAACATGCAGGAGGGTGAAAGGCGTGCAAGGAATAGAGTGAATTGGAACGATGTGGTATACCAGGTTCGACGTGCTGTCAATGGATTGAACCGGGGCATGTGAAGCGTCTAGGGTAAACCATGGAAAGTTGTGTGGGGCCTGGCTGTGGAAAGGGAGCTGTGGTTTCGGTGCATTATTACATGACAGCTAGAGACTGAGTGTGAACGAATGGGGCCTTTGTTGTCTTTTCCTAGCGCTACCTCATCGGGGCTTGTGAAGCGTCTGGGGTAAACCATGGAAAGCTGTGTAGGTATGTATATTTGCGTGTGTGGACGTATGTATATACATGTGTATGGGGGTGGGTTGGGCCATTTCTTTCGTCTGTTTCCTTGCGCTACCTCGCAAACGCGGGAGACAGCGACAAAGCAAAAAAAAAAAAAAAAAAAAATATATATATATATATATATATATATATATATATATATATATATATATATATATATATATATATATATATATATATGTATATATATATATATATATATATATATATATATATATATATATATATATATATATATATATATATATATATATATATATATATATGTTTGTGTGTGTGTGTGTGTGCAGATAACAATAAAATGGAAGGAGTGGGTTATACGTACATAAGGTACTTATTAAAGAAAGATAGAATACTGAATAGTGGTGAAAACCTTTGTATTTATTCCGTTGAGAAAGTAGTAAATTGAATTACATCTGGAGGGCAATAAGTTTTCAAGTAATAATGAAATTTGTTCTTCATCAAAATCAAACAGAAAATAAAAAAAAAATCATAAAAGCCTAATACGTTTGTGTTGCTTATCCAGGCCCATTTTTACTAAGTAATGTTGGGACGGCTCCACCCACTTTAATCACTTGAGTACATAGAATATATCAACGTCGATGTTAAAGAGTTTTCTCTTTTGATGTTATCCTTAAAATGAAGGTTAAGGAAAGTGAGATAGAGCTTAACTTAAAGTTAGGATAGCTAAGGCATCCTTGATCATATAATCACTAGTCAGGTGTTAATATAGGTTAGGTTAGGTTCAGTATCCTTCATCAGGTCACCATTACCAAGGTGTTCTTATGTTGGGTCAGGCAACTTTAAACCAACTTTCAGTATTATTTATTAATAAATCTTTAAGTTCTAATAACCCAAAATATTTAGAGTAGATAGGGTAGAAACTGATGGAAGCCATTTCTAACATTCTTGCATAGCCTGACCTCTCGCCTTCCCAAAACATAGCCATCCCAGCTTGGATATTGTACTACTGTGGTCGTCAACTAATTTGAAAAGGAAGACATTGAATGGAGAAATTACTGAGGTAATCTCCAAAGATGATTACTGGTCTGAGAAACAAATTCAGAGAGCAGTTTAAACGACTTAAATCCATTCAGCTTTAAGGAAAAGAAGTTTAAGAGATCCTATACAGGTATATGAAGTTATTGTAATGGCATCCCTTTAAGCTTTATATTTTTACTTCCTGTAAATAGTTCCAAAAATTAAAACAATATTAAGCATTGTGATTTAAGTGACTGACTTTAGGATGCATTTGGATCTGTCAAAAATTGTATCTAGCAAATACTTCAACTTTCAACTGACCCATTCTATATTTTTATTCATTTCATCTCAGTTTTATCACCTTTCTGTTACTGTTTAATATCAACAGTAGCCCATCTACGTAGTTGGGGCTCTGAAGCAAAGGAAACTTTTTCTAGCCTAGGTTAGGGTAGCATCTAAACCAAACCTAAATGATCTTACCTTAGAAATATGTTCAGACAGTACCTTCTGAAAATATTTCTTAAGGTAAGGTCGTGGGGATTAGTTTAGGTGCTAACTAAACCTTGGCTAGAAAAAGTTTGCTTTAAAGCCACAACTAGTTGAAAGGCCTACTTTAAGTGGTGATATTGAAATTCATTTGCTCCAGTGTGCCCCTCCGTCCGCTTGTTTTATGTCCATCTAAAGATGCATACGTTCAATTTTTGATGTAGATTGATTTCCTATTTTAGTTTCGTCTACGGAATTCTACATCTTCAGTTCAGCACACCATTGTGGTAATGAAGGGAAAGTGACCACATTTACAAGCCGAGTGCATGCAGCTTATTCCACCAATTTAGAGAGAAAACTTACCTGTATTTGAATTAATGAACGGGAACAGAGAAGACAAAATTTTATTACATATTTATTATGCAATTATATAATTTATATTATATACATTACCACATTTCCTGCACTTTCCATCACAAATTTGCTGAGGTCATAACCTTGTAGTTACCATTACCTTACAACCTTAAGGATGGTGGTCTACAACACCTCTAGATTGATGGAGAAAACGAAAAGTTTCGTTTTACAATTAAGACCACAGAAATACGGTAATTCCACTTAACTACCACTAACTACTAGTTATTTTACTCGTTCATTTTCACGGCTAAGATTTTCATCCTCTGAGCGAAGCCATACAATAATCGTCCTTATCTGCTCTGAGCATTGGATAGCCTCCTGATGATCAAGATTGCTGTTTTGGTTGTCCGTTTCCCTTGTTACTGCTGCGCCTCACTGCACACCTTACATGAGTGCCTTCCACAGTATTAGGGACAGCTGCTGGGCCTCACTGTAGCTACTTCTGGGACGGTTGCCAATCTTCCTCGTATTCCCTCATGACCACAGCGCCAAACCGACTCCCGCCATCAGGCCGAAACGCACAAACATTTCTGACAAAATTGAGACAACCGCTTTCGCGTCAGTTTTGACACCAAGTGAATTTATACGACAATTACATTCAAGATGCTTGGTTTTTCGTTCATGGATTGAACAGAAGCAACCAACGATGGTTGCTACTGCCCAATCCATGAAGTCCCCCCCACCACGGAAAGGTAACCAAGCTTCGGGGGGGATGGGTGTTTACCCTGACGCCAACGGAGAAACTCAGTACAATATTTTTATTATAACTTTCCTTAATCTTGAAAAATGAATCAATCAGAGGGAAGAATAGCCCCAGCCATATGAAGATTGGCTAACCGACTCCTTGCACATTGTGTAGAAAGTGATTTCTTTGAGGGTTGCTTTATGGAAGGCACGGTAGCATCGGAAGAGTTTTATTTTTTCTTTGAAGACGAAGGAAATTATCCCCGTGAATATATGTATTTTTTTTTTTTTTTTGACAGGATAATGTTCCCATTTTTCTTCTTTCTTTGATTTTCAACGTCCCTACGTCGATATTATGTGTCATCCACAACTTGGAGAAAGCCAGACTTCCGCCAGATTAACGTAATCCTTGGCGAGGCCAAACTAAAGTTGTCTTGGTGTTGTTTCCTCAGTGATAACCCAAACACAAACACAAACACACCTCCAGTGTCCACTCTAGGGCCGTGTTCTCCTGCAGCACCAGCAGGAAGAAAGAACTCAGGTTCCTCACCAACTGAATCTTTTGGCACGGGGAGCGTGTGTCATCTCGACACGCCTTTTAACGCCCGTACGTGGTGCGCAGTGCAGTCGGTCTGTAACGTAGGGCGTGTCATGTGTTATTGGTCCCAGTCGGTCTAGAATGCTGGGCCTGACGTGTGTTGGGGGACCAAGTCGGTCTTGAATGGTGGGCCTGACGTGTGTTGGGGGACCAAGTCGGTCTTGAATGGTGGGCCTGACAGGTGGGGTGGGCTGCAATTCCTCATGGATGGAGGGTCTGGTAGGGAGTGTGGGCTGCAGTGCCACTTGAGTGGGCGAGGTCACTTGGTCAGCATCAGTGGGACGGTGAGGTTTCACTTTTGCACAGCGACCGTTGACGGAGAGTGGTGTCACGTCGGCAAGAAGTGCCTTCTTGTACGAGGCATAGCAGGAGTACTGGATGACGGCAATCCCGCGGTGGTTCTCGTAAGTCGTGTAGGACTGCATGTCGAAGCGAACGATGTCGCCGAACTGCTTGAAGAATTCCCAGACGTTCGACCTTGAGATTTTGTATGGAACGTTGACGACCCTGATGGTATACCGCTGCAGGACGGTTTTGAGAACCCCTTGCAACTGCTCGTTGGTGGGCACGATGACATGTATGTCGTCATCATCGCAGCCCAGCTCATCTATATGTGGGAGTCGGGTCTCGTGTGGTGGACGGTCGAGCAAATCATCCTCATCGTGGAAAGGTAGGTAGGCCTGGTCAAGGAGGGCGACCCAGAGCACCTCCTGGTGCTCGACCACCTCCACAACTGAGCTTTTTGCAAAAACTTCCATGTTGAAGATACTATGATTACGTTGTGAACTTTACGAAGTAACCTCGGTTATCCTTGTACGTCCACAAATATAGTGAGTCATTGATATGGAAAAATATAGTAAGGTACCCCCATGCCCTAATATCCCACATAGAAACAAAAGCATAGTCGACTTTGGCGATTTTAAATGTAGAGACCATCTAAAATATTGTAGGTGGGTTAATGGTTGTTACATGGTGACCAAGGGTACAGGTGGATGGGACAGACTGGATATAGTGAAGATCGATAGATGGGACAGACAGGGTATAGTGAATATCCATAGATGAGACAGACTGGGTACAGTGAAGATTGATAGATGGGACAGACAGGGTATAGTAAAGATGTGTAGATGGGACATACATTATAATGAATTGATTGATGGGACAGACAGGGTATAGTGAATATCCATAGATGGGACAGGCTGGGTATAGTGAAGATCCATAGATGGGACAGATGGTATAGTGAAGATGTGTAAATGGGACACACATTATAATGAATTGAATGATGGGACAGACAGGGTATAGTGAAGATCCATAGATGGGACAGAGGGTATAGTGAAGATGTGTAGACGGGACACACATTATGATGAATTAATTGATGGGACAAATCGGGTATAGTGAAGATTGATAGATGGGACAGGCTGGGTACAGTGAAGATCCATAGATGGGACAGAGGGTATAGTGAAGATGTGTAGATGGGACACACATTATAATGAATTGATTGATGGGACAGACAGAGTATAGCGAAGATCCATAGATGGGACAGGCTGGGTATAGTGAAGATCTATAGATGGGACAGAGGGTATAGTGAAGATGTGTAGATGGGACACACATAATAATGAATTGATTGATGGGACAGACAGGGTATAGTGAAGATCGATAGATGGGACAGACAGGGTGTAGTGAAGTTCGATAGATGGGGACAGACAGGGTATAGTGAAGATCGATAGATGGGGACAGACAGTGTATAATGAAAATAAATAGATGGGACAGATTGGTTATAGTGATCGATAGATGGGACAGACTGGGTATATTGGCGATCGATAGATGGAAATGCTGTCACAAACAAACAATGGCCAGGTGGTCCTGAGTAGCAGTTTTCTGTTACTTGCAGGCCAGAACTTAATGATGGTGAGAGATAATGGTGTCTCCCTCTGTAGTGAACATGATGGTGAGAGATAATGGTGTCTTTCTCTGTAGTGAACATGATGGTGAGAGATAATGGTGTCTCCCTCTGTAGTGAACATGATGGTGAGAGATAATGGTGTCTGTCTCTGTAGTGAACATGATGGTGAGAGATAATGGTGTCTCCCTCTGTAGTGAACATGATGGTGAGAGATAATGGTATTCCCTGCGTGTCGTAAAAGGCGATTAAAAGGGGAGGGAGCAGGAGGCTGGAAATCCTCCCCTCTCGTTTTTTTTTTCTTTTTTTTTAATTTTCCAAAAGAAGGAACAGAGGGGGGCCAGGTGAGGATGTTCCACAAAGGCCCAGTCCTCTGTTCTTAACGCTACCTCGCTAATGCGGGAAATGGCGGATAGTTTAAAAGAAAAGAATATATATATATATATATATATATATATATATATATATATATATATATATATATATATATATATATATATATATATGTATGTGTATGTATGAATATGTATAGGTTGAAATGCATAAGTATGTATATGGGCGTTTCTGCACGTGTATGTGTATACATGTGTATGTGGGAGGGTTGGCCCATTCTTTCGTGTGATTCCTTTCGCTGCCTCGCTAACGCGGGATACAACGAGAAATTATAAGTGAATAAAGTATATAAGTAATGGGAGTGTGTGTTTGTGGTAGTAGTGGGTGGGCATGTTAAGCGTGGAAAGGAAGGCCCGTTAAAGTCCTTTTTTGTAGACGGGAGGTTTGAATAAGGGGCATAACGGGCCTATGTATAGTGAAATACGTGCTTGCCATTGGTTGACAATGATCTACCAATGAGAGGGCTGCATTTGATATAGTTTGATAAGTTGTAAGGGTGAAATTCCTATGTATTGTTTAGGTTAAGTATCAGTAATTAGGTAATGTTGTCTTCGGTGGCGCGAGCGCGTTTTATGCACTGGCAGACACAAACTCCCTCCCTATTGGCTGAAGGAAAGCCATAAGCTCCACCCACCCTGCCTCACTTGATCGGAGTGAAGGTTGAAAGGCAATTTTATACAATTATCTCTATGTATATATGGAAAAAAGTAAAATATAATGGTGTCATAAGATAGAGCTTGCTGTGTTGTCTATGTTCCATAAGATACATACAAAGAAAAATGCACATTTCACAAAAGCACACGATGATAGGCACAGAAGGTACAACTGCTACTTTTACGTCCATCTGACCCGGTATATATAAGAATGTTCCTACGTATACATCATCTTTTCTAGCCATTCGAGAAGGTTCTTGCTGCTCCTGTCTCGGCCACGTGTTAACCACGTGGTTGATGGAGGATTAACCGCCAGATCCCACGAAGAAAGAAGAAAGAAGACAGAAGACAGAAGACAGAAGAGAGAAGACAGAAGAAAGAAGTGGATTGTAACGTTGCCTCCCGCGTTGGTCCTTCCCGCGGGAGACCGTTACGGTGACGACGCCGGCAGGCTGTTCCCTCACTACCCTCGCTGCTCCCCACACCCACGCGTTGCCTCCAGTCCATCTTCACATCCTTTTTTTATTTTTTATTTCTTATCATCCATCATCCATCTCTCGACCGTTTTGCTTGAGCAATCTCTACCCCAGCTTCCCCACCCCATTCTGGAAAACTCATTTTCCTGAGGAGTGGAGGCTGGAGTGGACCTGTTCTCACCTGACGGGGTGGAGACCCTCACACTATCTCTTACCTCTCCCCTACCTTGGACCGTCGAGCCTCCCTCACTCACGTTTTCTCGCACTAGGACACTGATGCCACCAACATGCCGCCCGACATACGTCTAAAATCCCTCAAAACTGATTGTCTCCCTCCTTCCACGTTCGAACTCCTGTCCATCGTCTTTAAGACCACTGAGATCCGTCCTACTAGGGTCATTCAATTCCCCTCGAACAAATACCAGTTTAAGATTTGCTTGGGCAAAGATAATGATTTAGACAGAATCCTATCTAAGCCTCTCCTTGATGAACTACCTAAAAAAACTATCAAATCATTCAGGACCGCTGCCCCCTTCAAGCTAGATGTACTATTATTGCCTACAATGTTGATGCATCTATCTTGTCCCTTAGCCCTTTGGAGATTGTTGAAGCCATCAATGGCGAAAACAATGACGTTAATGTCATCAACGTCTATAAACCGAATAACTCCAGATCAATAAAGATACAATGTTCAAACCCGACCGAGGCCGATCGCCTGCTCTCCCGGGGAGTCCTGTTCCCCATGATCTCTGTGCCTGCAAAATCCCTGAAGAAAGATGAATATCTCGACGTACAACAATGTCTCAAATGTCTGAAATACGGACATGAGACTAAGAACTGTAAAGAACCCCACCAAACCTGTAGTCAATGCGTGGAAACTGGTCATGGTTTTCGTGAGTGTAAGGTTCAGGCAGCGAAGTGTGTCAACTGTAAAGGTGAACACGTCGCTGTATCTGGGCTGTGCCCACGTAAGAAGGAGTAACTCCGCGCAGTGAGTCAGGCACAAAAATCCAACTCACCTCCTTCCACAAACCCTCACCTCTACGCAACAGTTGCTGCTGCTGCTCCTCCCCCTGCCACCCAAGCTTCTCCTATCCCAACTACTAATTCTTCAGACCTCCTCACCCTACAAGGTAGGATGCATGCGTACTACCTAAAAGCGTTGTTCCTGAGCAGGGAAGGTAAGTCGGAATTCATCAGAATTTTCGATTTGCTGCTTGCTCATAACAACCTACCCAATGTACGAACTCCACCTGAACTCCTCAGCTCCCCCGCCACCAACCATCCCTCACCGACCCCTGTCTCGTCCGCCACCCTGACCCCTAACGAAAACGTATCCCAGGAGACCCCCAGTAACACTTCCAACTCTCCCCTAACTACTCAACCTGTCACCCTCCCAGCTTCCAATACCCCCTCCGCACCCCCTAACACAACTCCATCCACAACCCCCCAACCCAACACCAACAATCCTACTGTCTCTCCAAATACCGATTCCTCTCCCACCCCCACCGTCCCACTTCCACCACCACGACAGTTCCACCTGAACCTCCAC
>NW_027264451.1:0-11349 GCF_036320965.1 Panulirus ornatus | reverse complement strand
CATTTCAAAACACCCTCTTCTGCTCTCTCAACCACGCTCTTTTTATTTCCACACATCTCTCTTACCCTTACGTTACTTACTCGATCAAACCACCTCACACCACACATTGTCCTCAAACATCTCATTTCCAGCACATCCATCCTCCTGCGCACAACTCTATCCATAGCCCATGCCTCGCAACCATACAACATTGTTGGAACCACTATTCCTTCAAACATACCCATTTTTGCTTTCCGAGATAATGTTCTCGACTTCCACACATTTTTCAAGGCTCCCAAAATTTTCGCCCCCTCCCCCACCCTATGATCCACTTCCGCTTCCATGGTTCCATCCGCTGACAGATCCACTCCCAGATATCTAAAACACTTCACTTCCTCTGGTTTTTCTCCATTCAAACTTACCTCCCAATTGACTTGACCCTCACCCCTACTGTACCTAATAACCTTGCTCTTATTCACATTTACTCATAACTTTCTTCTTCCACACACTTTACCAAACTCAGTCACCAGCTTCTGCAGTTTCTCACATGAATCAGCCACCAGCGCTGTATCATCAGCGAACAACAACTGACTCACTTCCCAGGCTCTCTCATCCCCAACAGACTTCATACTTGCCCCTCTTTCCAGGACTCTTGCATTTACCTCCCTAACAACCTCATCCATAAACAAATTAAACAAGGGGGTGACTGTATTGTTGACTGGTTGGTAAGGTTATTTAATGTATGTATGACTCATGGTGAGGTGCCTGAGGATTGGCGGAATGCGTGCATAGTGCCATTGTACAAAGGCAAAGGGGATAAGAGTGAGTGCTCAAATTACAGAGGTATAAGTTTGTTGAGTATTCCTGGTAAATTATATGGGAGGGTATTGATTGAGAGGGTGAAGGCATGTACAGAGCATCAGATTGGGGAAGAGCAGTGCGGTTTCAGAAGTGGTAGAGGATGTGTGGATCAGGTGTTTGCTTTTAAGAATGTATGTGAGAAATACTTAGAAAAGCAAATGGATTTGTATGTAGCATTTATGGATCTGGAGAAGGCATATGATAGAGTTGATAGAGATGCTCTGTGGAAGGTATTAAGAATATATGGTGTGGGAGGCAAGTTGTTAGAAGCAGTGAAAAGTTTTTATCGAGGATGTAAGGCATGTGTACGTGTAGGAAGAGAGGAAAGTGATTGGTTCTCAGTGAATGTAGGTTTGCGGCAGGGGTGTGTGATGTCTCCATGGTTGTTTAATTTGTTTATATATATATATATATATATATATATATATATATATATATATATATATGTAAATCGTTGAAACACTTAAGTATATATAGGCTTTGTTTTTCTTTTCGTGGGGAATGAATTTAGGTAATAACATAATTGTAAAAATTTTACACAGACCATCATTTTGATTATCGTTCGCTGTCTTGATGAACATTGGGAGGAACCTGCCCCTCGTCGCCGTCCCTCCTCCCCCTCAGGCCGCCTCTGTACTCAAGTGTCACCTTTTCTCCGCTAAACTGTAACCACAACTTTGATCCTCGTCCTTCACAACTTGTTTCCATATTGCTATAAGCCTTATCTGTCCTTACTATTACTCTAGGTACAGCTGAAATCCTTACGCCTCGTCCCCTCTATTCTAAACTCCTGTATTCTTTTTTTTTTTCTATTCCTTTTTGACGATTTTCTTCAGTTGTCTAAAAAGTTTAGGTATAGAAAGATCTGTCTCATTTCACGTGCACCAGTTTACGTAAGGCTCCACGATGATTGGCCCAGCTCCTCCTGAGTGGCCAATCAGCGCCTCTCTTCAGGGTGCCGATACCAGAGTTGTTGGCAAGGGCATGATTGCATGATTTCGCCAAACATGACAACGTCTAGTAGCATTTTTCGTCAGCTGTACAACTTGTAATGTGGTGGCCGCTGATCCTCAGATATCAGAAGTAACGAAAAAAATATAGGATTGTCGTGTTGGGTACCTTCGTGCCGTAGTGGTTAGGTTGGGGAGGCAGGCGTGAACGACGCTCGTCGGCGCTCATTTTAGCGGCAGGAACCGCAAGATATCAACGCAGCCAACGTATACTACACAGGTACGGGCGCGAGCGGTGCGCTGGGAGTCCCTTGCGATCACATTTCTGTTTGGGGATATAGGCCCAACGAGGAGGTAAGGCTTAGGATAAACTGTCGTGGAATGACGTTTCAACCTCGGAGGCAAATAGACGGGCGAAGTCTTTTCAAAGAGTTAAGAGCGAACGCATTTTATGCTTCAGTCTTTAGGCGTAGGCGGCCAACGGAAAGAACAGAAGTCTGCGAGCAATAACAGGTACGTTGAATTGGGTGGGAAGAAAGTGATTAAAAAAGAAGGTAGACATTTGCTGAAAAGTTGCGCTTTATTGCGACTCGGCAACTATGGTCCGCTACCCGGCGGGAGCGCCTGACTCCAGCTACCAACATTTGAATTTCCAGAGCAACTTGGCAAACTTTTTTTTTACCATGAATTTAGTGTGATTCATAGACTGAGGGTTGACAAAATAGCGGATGAGGCGATGGTGATTTTGTAGGCCACGAGAGCGAGGGAAGATCATCAGAAGTGAATCCTTATTAATAAGATTGGTGTTAATGATAATTTAGGGATAGGTTATATGTTAAAGAGATTGTTGATAATGAAGTGATCGTCATGACTAAGGATACTGTGAAGTGAACTTCATATTGGTATTGAATGTTCTTTTACTTTGATCATGATGAAACCCAAACCAGGGCAATGTTACGACTAGAAACTTTATGCACAGCCGATGGGAGATGGGAAAGCGACCACAACTGAGGTGGAACTATCGAACTCTTTTAAAAGCCGGTACGAGAATGGTGTTTTAGAAGTAATCTGACAACAAATGACAAGTCAAAACACGGATGGACTATCAGGATAAGAAGACTAAGAGAGAGAGAGAGAGAGAGAGAGAGAGAGAGAGAGAGAGAGAGAGAGAGAGAGAGAGAGAGAGAGAGATCTTTGCATTATTTAGTTAACATTAGATGTGGTAGGAAGCAGCACTTCTGAAGGACACGCTCCCGACCACCACATACTACATTCACACTCACTATCAAAACTAAGGCAATATTTACAAGTATGATTTTCATATATATATATATATATATATATATATATATATATATATATATATCCCTGGGGATAGGGGAGAAAGAATACTTCCCACGTATTCCCTGCGTGTCGTAGAAGGCGACTAAAAGGGGAGGGAGCGGGGGGCTGGAAATCCTCCCCTCTCGTTTTTTTTAAATTTTCCAAAAGAAGGAACAGAGAATGAGGCTAGGTGAGGATATTCCCTCAGAGGCCCAGTCCTCTGTTCTTAACGCTACCTTGCTAACGCGGGAAATGGCGAATAGTATGAAAGAAAGAAAGAAAAGATATTTATATATATTCATATATATTTTCACATATATTCTATATATATTTCTATATATATTTTATATATATATATATATATATATATATATATATATATATATATATATATATATATATATATATATATATAATTGTTTTCAAATTTCCAAAAGAAGGAACAGAGGGGGCCAGGTGAGGATATTCCAAAAAAGGCCCAGTCCTCTGTTCTTAACGCCATCTCGCTAACGCGGGAAAAGGCGAATGGGTTAAAAGAAATAAAGAAAGATATATATATATATATATATATATATATATATATATATATATATATATATATATTCATTTTCCAAAAGAAGGAAGAGAGAAGGGGGCCAAGTGAGGATGTTCCCTCAAAGGCCCAGTCCTCTGTTCTTAACGCTACCTCGCTAATGCGGGAAATAGCGAATAGTATGAAAAAAAAAAAAAAATATATATATATATATATATATATATATATATATATATATATATATATATATATATATATATATATATATATATATATATATATATATAAACGTACTAGATGTTTCTTCCTTTCGGGTTTGGTCTAAGGTTTAACATTCCAACCACACACGGGTTTCCCACATTACAATATTAAATTGTTCATCTACCCTTCATTAAAACACATCATGTACATAAAAGGCTACTATACTGAGGATTTTTCCTATATCGGAAACGTAACTTTAGAGAAGTAGTGTGTCATTAACGCTAGCTCTAATCCACGTTCCTTGTTCTGCCCAGCGTTGTCAGGTGACCATATAGGTTACCTTACGGTTGCTTAACCTCACATATTGACCTGACCCGTCTGTCCTTCCCCCTGACGGTTCCCAGTTGCCTTCTGTACCACAGAGTTGACGGATGTGGAGGTGCAACAGTAGCAGTGTGTGTGTGTCAGTCTCAGGTTAAGGATGTCCGTGCAGGAGTGTTCCGCTGTGCCCTCTGCGACCCGCCACGTCCTCCCCAGCAACAAGTCGCGCGTCAGGAAGGAACGCAAGAGAGTAATACGACTGTCTGACGCTAAGCTCCGCTCTATCTTAGATAACGAACTGTGCTTAAGGAGATACACCATCATAAGGAACACTCAGAGATCTCTGCAGTCACAAAGGCAGAAGGACAGGCTGGAACGGAGGGAGAGGCGTCGTCGTCGACGCTTGCTAAATAAGATGTGTAAGAAAAAGTGGCAGGCTAGAGGCAGCAGCACTCCAACAGGACCTGCCACATTAGATGTGCCCAACTTGGACGATCTACGGGTCCCCCTTCCCATCACACCTCTGGACGACGACCTAGGGGTCCCCCTCCCCATCACTCCTCTGGAGGAAGACCTCCCGACCTACCTGACCAACACCACAAGCACTGGAGAGTGTGTGAGAAGTTGATTGTACAGTGCATGATGACAATGCATGTGTGTGTGCGTGTGTGTGTAAGTGTTTGTGTGTATGTGTGTGTGTGTGTGTGTGTGTGTGTGTGTGTGTGTGTGTGTGTGTGTGTGTGTGTGTGTGTGTGTGTGTGTGTGTGTCTGGGTCTGTGTGTGTGTGTGTGTGTGTATGTCTTGTGTGATGTGAGTCCACACATTTCATGTTCTCCTGCTGGAGAGGTGGACTCCAACAGGAGGGTCACTTTGCAGCAGGAAGGAGAGCCTCCGAAAAGAAGGGCAGACTACAGAGAACAGGCAGCTTCCTTCAGAATGGTCCATCTACAGTAGGAGGGGGAGCCTTCAAAGGAAGGGATAGAAAACATTAGAAAAGATAGACTCGAGTAGGAGATTCAGATAACAGCAGGAGGTAGAATCTCCTGATAGAGACAGCCTCCATCAAGAGGGTGGGGGGGAGCGTAGAGCCCAGTGTCACCAACTAGGCCTTCCTTCGTCTGTCCCTCACTAACGATATGATGTATTTCATTAAATCCTGATGTACATTTTAATCTGATGAGAGCCATTTTTTATGAAAAGTCTCGAGGTTTTGATAAAGGTATATACTCGAACTAATCTTACTCTTTTAATATCCTTATGATTATTATCATAGTCTCACTTTTAGAATCAGAGTTCATACTGCAACAGTCACGGAAATGTCAAGGTCCATTATTCAAGAAAGACATTGACATATTTCATGTAATGTAGTAATTGTTTCGTAGAGCACTATTGATAGATAGTAGTCCTTGGAGACAGATTAATCAATGAATTACCGCTTACAGACATTTTTGAAAAACAATCTCACATATTTAGTCCAGCTTTATATTCTTTGGACATAACTTTATTGTCTGTTCATCACAGAATGTGTTGTAATTACCTCCAAAATGACAGTATAAACACTTTCCGTGTTTTATCACTAAGATGACATAATGTGTCAAATCTCAGCAGTAAGTTAATGGAAAAACTAGTGCGGAGGCAGATTTGAAATTCCCGAGAGAGTAGAGAGGGTGTGAAGGTAATCCATGGGAGAGAGGGATGGGGTAGCATAAACACACCCGAGGCCACTTTAAAAAAAGCTTACACTCTAATATAGTAAACCTAACACCACCAACATGTACCTAAATTCTCCCATGAGTTTATAGTAACAAGTATGTATTCTTCATCAAGAATAAGTTGTCTTCTCAAGCTCTCAGTTGGTAGTTACCGCCTCTCTTACTGGCGTAAATAACACTGAGGTGTGATAAATTAAGTACGTAACAGCCACCTAATCATGACAATGTCATTACAATCGATAGATAATTAAGAGAGAGAAGCAACACCTCATCAGTTAAAGTCAATGTGACAAACCAGAAATAAAGACATTTTGCAACAAAACTTCAGCTGTAGCGTGTGGTGTAAGGAAGGGAGGATGCACAATAAGGGAGGCCTTGAACATTTCCTTGGGATAGCAAGAGCGTCGCACAGCTAAAGTTACCTACGCTCATGCATGGTGCTATATAACCTTTGGTTGTCTGGTAGGAGGCAAGAGGAAGCGACACGACAGCAACTCTTTCCTCTTAAATAAGCTGAAAGATTTTTTTCCACATGAACGATTATGATGTAAGCATTAGTCTCATCACTAACTACAATTGCTTTTTAGTCAAAATACAAATTGTTTATACGTTCTGGAAAAAGGGCGATAATTCTCCATCTTTACTGACATATACCAAACTCTTTACTAGAAAAAACATTAATCATTTCTTTTAACTGGCTATCATTAACCATTGAGAAATCTGTGGGTCTTGGGGTGGATGTATACGAATGAGGCCATTGTTCTCTTACTCTTCATGAGAGCTATCGAAGGCGGGATAAGCAAATATAAACAAAATTAGTCAATAACACTAAAGATATTCAGAGGTAGTCAATAACAGATGTAAGGGCTCAGTTATCATAGAATTGATATTGTAGGAAAGCGTGGTCTATGACATCTTTATTGATAACGCAATGATTAATATCCGAGATATGCTTGACCTAGAAATAAGGCGAGCAACGGTTGGTTTGACAAAGGTTCATCACATGAAAATGAGGAGAGATAATTGGGATATATGAATCATATAATTGAGATATTTAGTCAAAGGGAACTAGCAATAGTGGATTAAAATCAAAGGAATGCAGGATCGGTAGATAAGTGCATTTTGGTTGGGGAAAATATGGTAGCATATGCCTTATTATGGGTGTAGTGCACAGGCGTCCAAATCGAGAGAGACCTGAAGGTTAGGATATATTACAGGATATTACCAGGTGGACGACTTATGAAAATCCTCACATAACTGGTCACTTTAGTTCCATTAAAGTTATCTGGGACACACTCACTGGCGATTTCGAGGCAGAAGGTATTTTTGGAAATGGTCCAGTGTTATTTTACCAAAGCTATAGAATTCCAGAGAGAATGATATAATTGAATTATCTCAAGCGATTATTATATGTGTCTTACGGGGAGAGATTCTATACTCGTGTTGCCAGTCTCTTAACGTTGTATATAACTATAGAAGTACTGTCATTATTCCTAACATTTTACCTGTAACAGCTGATTTAAGTGATTTGTTAACTATATTCACTAATGAATGACTAACTTCTTCCTTCCACTCACTTAAGTATAGGATACATTTCGTTATTTCCTGTGGGATCTATGTGTTTACAGTTAACTTCTACAGAATGTTTCTAGATAAAGTAAGCTGGTATAATTCAATCTTCTCACTTCTAATATAGATTTCTTCAGTGATACGTTTAGCTAGCCGAGCGTGAACAACTACGCTTACATGCGGAAATGTTTGTGATACGTTTTGTCGAGTTATTACTCCGTAATTTTGTGTCTGATAAGTGTGTTAGGTTAAGAAGTTTTGTATGCTGACGGATAAATATAACTTTTTATCAAGGGCTTGGGGTCACGTTTGAGCCAGCTTGTTTATCACACTTGTGTTGCTCTCAACAACTGTATTCTAATTCTTCCTTGTCTTATAATTTTTGCGTTTTCTTTGTATGTGTTAACAGCATATCATAAGGAAGAAAAAATAAATTTTGCATTAATTCGCTGATGCTAGGTCATATGCGTTTCAAATTGAGAATTTTGTCGATAAGATCACCTGCAGCATACGCATGTGTGACCTGGAGTATAGATGCATGTAAATTGTTCACTGGTTCAGTACAAGGAGCATCATGGAGTATGGCTGTTGTATTGTTTTCTTCTCTAGGAGGCGGCGTAACTTGGGCAAGCTCGTTAAGGGCAGCATTATATCGTTTTCCTACATACCGTCGCCTATCAATGATGCTGGTTATGTGACACTCCATTTATAGCTGAAGATAAATTGGATGAATGTTGAAAATGATTGAAACCTGACAGTTTGCGAAAGCTGAAAAATTTGGATTGTAATAAAAGTAGAGATGGTTGTCCTAATGAGACTACCACTCTCTTGTCTTTCTAATTATCTTATTCATTTTGCATATTTGTTCATGTGACATGTCATCTCTTGATTGTTGTGCCTATCCTGGCGCTATGGAGGTCTTGCCCTGCTGTCTGGTAGCACTTGACGGGTACCAGTGCCCGCCATTAGTTCCCGTGATCGTGAAAACAATCATAAACAAAGCAACGCAGGTGTTATTTACTTCAGGTATTTTATATAATATACCGCTCCATGCATATCACGCATGCTTTAATCTGTTATTGACTATCTATGCATATCTTTAGTGTTATTGACTAATTTTGTTTATATTTGCTTATCCCGCCTTCGATAGCTCTCGTGAAGAATAAAAGAACAATGGCCTCATTCATATACATCCACCCCAAGCCCCACAGATTTCTCAATGGTTTATGATAGCCAGTTTAACGAAGTGATTAATGGTTTTCTAGTAAAGGATTTTGGGATATGTCATTAAAAATGGAGAATTATCGCCCTTTTTCCTAGAAGGTATAAACAATTTGTATTTTGACTAAAAACAATTGTATTTAGTGATGAGACTGATGCTTACTGTCATATCATTCAAGAGGAAAGAGTTGCTGTCGCACCGCTTCCTCGTGCCTCCTACCAGACAATCAAGGGTTATGTAGCACCATCCATGAGAGTAGGTAACTTTAGTTGTGCGACGCTCTGGCTATCCCAAAGGAATGTTCAAGGCCTTCCTTATTGTTCATCCTCCCTTCCTCCACCCACACGCTACAGTTAAAGTTCTGTTGCAAAATGTCTTTATTTCTGGTTTGTCTCATTGACTTTAACTGATGAAGTGTTGCTTCTCTCTCTTGATTATTTATCGATGGTACTGACATTGTTATGAATACGTGGCTGTTACGTACTTAATTTACCACACCTCAGTGTTATCTATGCCAGTAAGAGAGGCGATAACTACCAACTGAGAGCTTGAGAAGACAAATTAATCTTGATGAAGAATATATACTTGTTATTATAAATTCATAGGAGGTTTTAAGTGGCTGTTGGTGGTGTTAGGTTTATGATGTTAGAGTAAAAGTTTTTTTTTAACTGGCATTGGGTGTGTTTATGCTACCCCATCCCTCTTTCCCATGCATTACCTTCACACCCTCTCTACCCTCCCGGGAATGTGAAATCTGCCTCCGTACCAGTTTTCCCATTAACTTGCTGCTGAGATTTGACATATTATGTGATGTTAGTGGAAATACACGGAAAGTGTTTGTACTGTCATTTTGGAGGTAATTACAACACATTCTGTGATGAACACACAATTATAAGTCCAAAGAATATAAAGCTGGACTAAATATATGAGATTGTTTTTCACAAATGTCTGTAAGTGGTAATTCATTGGTTAATCTGTCTGCAAGGACTGTTATCTTTCAACAGTGCTCTACGAAACAATTACCACACTACATGAATTATGTCAGTGTATTTCTTAAATAGTAGACACTGACATTTCCGTGTGTGTTGCAGTATGGACTTTCTGTTTCTAAAATTAAAACTATGATAATAATTGTAAGGATATTGAAAGAGTGAGATTAGTTCGAGTATATACATTTATCAAAACCTCAAGACTTTTTATAAAAAATGGCTCTCATCAGATCAAAATGTACATCAGGAGTTAATGAAATACATCATATCGTTAGTGAGGGACAGACGAAGGCAGGCCCAGTTGGTGACACTGGGCTCTACGCTCCCCCCACCCCATTGATGGAGGCTGTCTCTATCATGGGATTCTTCCTCCTGCTGTTATCAGCATCTCCTACTCGAGTCTATCCTTTCTAATGTAGTATGTCCCTTCTGTGGAAGGCTCCCCCTCCTACTGTTGATGGACCATTCTGTAGGAAGCTACCTGTTCTCTGTAGTCTGCCCTTGTTTTCGGAGGCTCTCCTTCCAGCTAGAGCCTGACCCTCCTGTAGCAGACTGACCCACCAGCTGGAGTCCACCTCTCCAGCAGGAGGAGAACTTGAAATATATGAACTTGCAACAAACAAGACACACACACACACACACACACACACACACACACACACACACACACACACACACACACACACACACATATGAACTATCATCATGAACTGTACAAACAACTTCTGAATCACTCTCCAGTGTTTGTGGTGTTGTTCCAAAGGTGTGATTGGGAGAGGGACCTGTATGTCGTCCTCCAGAGGTGTGATGGGAGGAGGACCCGTAGATCGTCTATGTTGGGCACATCTAACATGGCAGGTCATATCTTATTTAGCAAGCGGCGACGACGACGCCTCTCCCTCCGTTCCAGCCTGTCCCTCTGCCTTTGTGACTGCAGAGATCTCCGAGTGTTCTTTATTATGGTGTATATCCTTAAGCACAGTTCGTTATCTAAGACAGAGCGGAGCTTGGCATCGGACAGTCGTATTACTGTATTGCGTTCCCTCCTGACGCGCGACTTGTTGCAGAGGGGGACGTGCCGGGTCGCAGAGGGCACAGCGGAACACTCCTGCCCGGACACCCTTCACCTGAGACTGACGCTTACACTCCTACTGCTGGACCTCCACATCCGTCAAAGCTGTGGTACAGAAGACAACTGTGAACCGCCAGGGGGAAGGACAGACGGGTCAGGTCAAGATGTCAGGTTAAGCAACCGTAAGGTAACCTATATGGTCACCTGACAACGCTGGGCAGAACAACTAAGGAACGGGGTTGAGAGCTAGAGATAATAACACACTATTTCTCTAAAGTTACATTCGTGATATAGGAAAAATACAACAGTATAGTAGCATTCTATGGAAATGACGTGTTTTAATGAAGGGTAGATGAACAATTTGATATTGTAATGTGGGAAACCCGTGTGTGATTGGAATGTTAAACCTTAGACCAAACCCGGAAAGAAGAAACATCTAGCACGTTTTAGATATATATAGCACCAATATTGTAGGTAGATTTGTTAGTAAAAAGTTATAATTCAGGAAGAGTAATTAGTAAGGAATGATGTTGTTAGAAACCTAGGAGAGGTCTTTATAATATACATAGAATGATAATGATGGAAAGCGTAGTCTATGATATCTTCATTGATAAGTTA
>NW_027264450.1:0-15594 GCF_036320965.1 Panulirus ornatus | reverse complement strand
TCGAGCCCGGGACCCCAGTGCAATAGGCGAGAGCGCTACCACTAGGCTATAAAGGCCCATAATAGAGAAATGACTCTTCGAATACTATGTACCTGAATACCCTTCGTCTAAAGTTGGTGAGCAACTGGGTCTACACCGGTCATTTCCCATCAGGCTCACACAGCCAGCAGATAGCATTTTCCCGAGCATGAGTGCACAACGTGGAGGTATATGAATACGAAGAAAGTCCATATGAAAGCGGACCTTCATAGAACATACAAACCTCTAACAGCCAGGATCGAACCCGGGACCTCTGTGCAACTGGCGGGAGCGCTACCGTTAGGCTATAATCTCCACCCCGCCACACATGAAATGACAACCCCTTCCCCCACACGTGCCCGAGGTAGTGCTAGGAAAAGACAACACTCAGTCTCTAGCTGTCATGTATAATGCACCGAAACCACAGCTCCCTTTCCACATCCAGGCCCCACAAAACTTTCTTTTGTTTACCACAGACTCCTCATATGCCCTGGTTCAATCCATTGATAGTGCGTCGACCCCGGTATACCACATCGTTCCAATTTACTCTATTCCTTGACCGCCTTTCACCCTCCTGCATGCTCAGGCCCCGATTGCTCAAAATCTTTTTCACTCCATCTTTCCACATTCATTTGGTCTCCCACTTCTTGTTCCCTACACCTCTGACCCATATATCCTCTTTGTCAATCTTTCCTCACTCTTTCTCTCCATGTGGCCAAAGCATTTCTAAACACCCTCCTCTGCTCTCCCAACCACACGCTTTTTATTACCACACATCTGTTACCTTTTAATTACTTACTCTATCCAACCACCTCATAACACATATTGTCCTGAAACATATTGTTTCCAACACATCCACCCTCCATTGCACAATCCTATCTATAGCTGACACCTCGCTACCATATAACGCTGTTGGAATCACTATTTCTTCAAACGTACCCATTTTTACTTTGCAAAATAATGTTCTCGCCTTCCACACCTTTTTTAAACGCTCCCAGAACTTTATACCTCCACATTGTACTGTTAGATTCGGTAAAATGCTATCTGCTTGCTGTGGGAGCCTGATGGGAAATAGCCGGTGTAGACCCCTTTGCTCACCAACGTGAGACGAAGGGTATTCCGGTACACAATATTCGAATAGTCATTTCCCTATTAGGGGCCTCACCGTAGCGCTCCCGCCTGTTGCACAAGGGTCCCTGGTTTGATCCTGGCTGTTGGAGGTTTATATGTTCCTCAAGGTTCGCGTTCATATGCACCTTTTTCGTATGTTATTGGATTACGTGTTAATTGACAGGCGCGCGAAAGAGAGACTTTTGGATGTTAATGTGCTGAGAGGTGCAACTGGAGGGATGTCTGATCATTATCTTGTGGAGGCTAAGGTGAAGATTTGTATGGGTTTTCAGAAAAGAAGAGTGAATGTTGGGGTGAAGAGGGTGGTGAGAGTAAGTGAGCTTGGGAAGGAGACTTGTATGAGGAAGTACCAGGAGAGACTGAGTACAGAATGGAAAAAGGTGAGAACAATGGAAGTAAGGGGAATGGGGGGGGGAATGGGATGTATTTAGGGAACCAGTGATGGATTGCGCAAAAGATGCTTGTGGCATGAGAAGAGTGCGAGGTGGGTTGATTAGAAAGGGTAGTGAGTGGTGGGATGAAGAAGTAAGATTATTAGTGAAAGAGAAGAGAGCGGCATTTGGACGATTTTTGCAGGGAAAAATGCAATTGAGTAGGAGACGTATAAAAGAAAGAGAGAGGAGGTCAAGAGAAAGGTGCAAGAGGTGATAAGAGGGCAAATGAGAGTTGGGGTGAGAGAGTATCATTAGATTTTAGGGAGAATAAAAAGATGTTCTGGAAGGAGGTAAATAAAGTGCGTAAGACAAGGGAGCAAATGGGAACTTCAGTGAAGGGCGCAAATGGGGAGGTGATAACAAGTAGTGGTGATGTGAGAAGGAGATGGAGTGAGTATTTTGAAGGTTTGTTGAATGTGTTTGATGATAGAGTGGCAGATATAGGGTGTTTTGGTCGAGGTGGTGTGCAAAGTGAGAGGGTTAGGAAAAATGATTTGGTAAACAGAGAAGAGGTAGTAAAAGCTTTGCGGAAGATGAAAGCCGGCAAGGCAGCAGGTTTGGATGGTATTGCAGTGGAATTTATTAAGAAAGGGGGTGACTGTAGTATTGACTGGTTGGTAAGGTTATTTAATGTATGTATGACTCATGGTGAGGTGCCTGATGATTGGCGGAATGCGTGCATAGTGCCATTGTACAAAGGCAAAGGGGATAAGAGTGAGTGCTCAAATTACAGAGGTATAAGTTTGTTGAGTATTCATGGTAAATTATATGGGAGGGTATTGATTGAAAGGGTGAAGGCATGTACAGAGCATCAGATTGGGGAAGAGCAGTGTGGTTTCAGAAGTGGTAGAGGATGTGTGGATCAGTTGTTTGCTTTAAAGAACGTATGTGAGAAATACTTAGAAAAGCAAATGGATTTGTATGTAGCATTTATGGATCTGGAGAAGGCATATGATAGAGTTGATAGAGATGCTCTGTGGAAGGTATTAAGAATATATGGTGTAGGAGGCAAGTTGTTAGAAGCAGTAAAAAGTTTTTATCGAGGATGTAAGGCATGTGTACGTGTAGGAAGAGAGGAAAGTGATTGGTTCTCAGTGAATGTAGGTTTGCGGCAGGGGTGTGTGATGTCTCCATGGTTGTTTAATTTGTTTATGGATGGGGTTGTTAGGGAGGTGAATGCAAGGGTTTTGGAAAGAGGGGTAAGTATGAAGTCTGTTGGGGATGAGAGAGCTTGGGAAGTGAGTCAGTTGTTGTTCGCTGGTAGAGCGCTGGTGGCTGATTCATGTGAGAAACTGCAGAAGCTGGTGACTGAGTTTGGTAAAGTGTGTGAAAGAAGAAAGTTAAGAGTAAATGTGAATAAGAGCAAGGTAATTAGGTACAGTAGGGTAGAGGGTCAAGTCAATTGGGAGGTAAGTTTTAATGGAGAAAAACTGGAGGAAGTAAAGTGTTTTAGATATCTGGGAGTGGATCTGGCAGTGGATGGAACCATGGGAGCGGAAGTAGATCATAGTTTGGGGGAGGGGGCGAAAATCCTGGGAGCCTTGAAGAATGTGTGGAAGTCGAGAACATTATCTCGGAAAGCAAAAATGGGTATGTTTGAAGGAATAGTGGTTCCAACAATGTTGTATGGTTGCAAGGCGCGGGCTATGGATAGAGTTGTGCGCAGGAGGATGGATGTGCTGGAAATGAGATGTTTGAGGACAATGTGTGGTGTGAGGTGGTTTGATCGAGTAAGTAACGTAAGGGTAAGAGAGATGTGTGGAAATAAAAAGAGCGTGGTTGAGAGAGCAGAAGAGGGTGTTTTGAAATGGTTTGGGCACATGGAGAGAATGAGTGAGGAAAGATTGACCAAGAGGATATATGTGTCGGAGGTGGAGGGAACGAGGAGAAGTGGGAGACCAAATTGGAGGTGGATAGATGGAGTGAAAAAGATTTTGTGTGATCGGGGCCTGAACATGCAGTAGGGTGAAAGGAGGGCAAGGAATAGAGTGAATTGGATCGATGTGGTATACCGGGGTTGACGTGCTGTCGATGGATTGAATCAGGGCATGTGAAGCGTCTGGGGTAAACCATGGAAAGCTGTGTAGGTATGTATATTTGCGTGTGTGGACGTACGTATATACATGTGTATGGGAGTGGGTTTGGCCATTTCTTTCGTCTGTTTCCTTGTGCTACCTCGCAAATGCGGGAGACAGCGGCAAAAAAAAAAAAAATATATATATATATATATATATATATATATACATGTCGTGTGTGTGTGTGTGTGTGTGTGTGTGTGTGTATGTACGTGTTGCGAAATTGTAAAATGCTGGTTATCTCTAATACGGTTACTGGATAAGCTAGAACAGTATTTGCACTGTAACTTTAATTTTGCAATTTTTTCTTTCTCAGTATCCTCGCGAGAGATTTGGCAAGTTGGAAACCGAAGCTGACGAGTGAGGACATTGGACATATTGTTGTCCCTCGTCTGTGATTTTGGTTTTACATTGTGAATTTTGCTGGTTTTGGGCCATATACTGTATTTCACATAAGCGTTTTTGGCTATGCAAGATTGTGGTTTCTTCTATTGGCCCTGCGCCTGCTATGTAAAGTTTTAATTGTAGGCTTTTTCTTCGTTATGTATAAATATATTGACGATATTGACGCTGTTGTGGGTTAGGAATGCTTTCGAATGTTTACACCAAGGTTACGTTACAAGTATTTTCTTTACACTGTTTCAGTACCCTGCGACGTAATGATGTGAAACAGTAACATGAAGTGGAGGAGACAGCAAAATTATGCTTTTTCTTGGAAAGCTGATTCAGTTCTAGTATCAGCTGCAGGGATGAGTCTAAGTTGGATCATTGTGGAATAGAGAAACAGGAGGTACAGGTACAGGAGAAGGAGTCACAGAAAAGAGAGGGGTAATGAGGTGGAGGATTGAAATCAATGATTGTTATAGTAAATGTGATCTGAGTAAGAAAACAGATTTAGGCTGAAACCATAGGTAAACAGACAAGCTACTGAAAAAGATACAGACATTCGTAAAGGTTTATATCCTGGTTTCCTGAAAGCCAAATTTCCACCCGACCCTACTTATGTAAATCTGTTTATCACCTAATGCAACGAGTGGTTTACTGAGTTTGATGATTCTGTTGGGCCAAACCAATCAACCGACGTTTCTTCTCCAAAAAATTCAGACGGATATTCTTTTCAAAAGCAGAGTGGTTTCAAAAAAGCTACAGCTGGAATATTCTCCTGAAAGAAATATGCTGTGGTCTATGTTGATTGCCAGCAATTCATGTCTGGGGACAAGTACTAACATCAACTGTCTGTGATTTTGGAAAACACGTAAAAAAATAGAAAAAAATGTCGTTCAAAAATAAAGATGTTCGTCTTCTGAAATGAATTTCTTTTTGATGTTACGATGGAATAGGTTAAAATGTACTACATACGAGAAAGCATGTGACATGGCAGACAGTGTGAGAATAGCCATTTTAGACCAAGAAAAACAATTGGATGGGGATATTCATGTTAGGCTGGCTAGGCTAGACATGGCCTTCAGAAGAGACGATGAAAGCAAAGCCAATTTATTTAAGCTTGTCCAACTTTTCTCGTTACTATCAAAGAGATCACAGAGCAATCTTATCAAAGCTTAAGGTACATATGCTACAAGAAGCATCCTTAAAGAAATTGAAAAACCAAGTATTTCTAAGTTTATTGGGCTGAACATCAGAACACGGAATAAAATGTCTTTTATTGTTCGTTATGAACATGGCAAGAATATTACAGAGCAGTTCATTCAAGTATGTAATGTTCCCTCAATGTCACTGGAAGAACTAAAAAATACATTATCTACCTTTCTTGAGAGAATGGCCTAAATGTTGACATCTGAGGCCAAGGTTACCGTATGGACTTCCGACACTTCGGGAAGACGGAGGGATGGGGGATGAGGGGGGAGGAGCTTCCAAATAGCTGTAGTCTACGATTCTCCCGCTGGGTAAGGAGGCTTTGTATGTACCTTGGACAATCGGTTTATGAACAGAATACAATTGTTTAATACCTGCTGGGCCTTTTCATGAAAACGTCAGCATGCAGTCCTCCTGACGTAGTGGAGATACAGTTATTTTTCTTGAAGTGTTGACTTCGAATTCATCCTGTGTTTATAGATTATGATTCAAATTTTAATAAAGTCTACAGTAGCATCAGATTCATTGTTGATCTGAAGTCTTGATCTTTCATCAGCCTACAGCATCGTGGATGGAATATTAAAAAGAATCAAGTGTCTGACCACCTCAAGAATTTATCAAAAGATGCTCAGCAAAACGCAAATGATACAGAAATTGATATTTCCATATAAATTCCTGACTTAGAAAGACGACAAGAACTTTCTTACAAACACAGTTGCACTTCAGCAGATCATTCACGGATATCATTAAGAGAATATTATGACCTTACCAGAGTTTATCACTGTCTTCAAATACCACAATGAATGGCATGAAAAGAGGATACAATGGGTGATTTGGGTGAGAAACTGCAGAGGTTGGTGACTGAGTTTGGTAAAGTGTGAGAAAGGAGAAAGTTGAGAGCAAATGTGAATAAGAGCAAGGTTATCAGGTTTAGTAGGGTTGAGGGACAAGATAATTGGGAGGTAAATTTGAATG
The DNA here is from genome assembly GCF_036320965.1 of Panulirus ornatus. Lineage (NCBI taxonomy): Eukaryota > Metazoa > Arthropoda > Malacostraca > Decapoda > Palinuridae > Panulirus > Panulirus ornatus. The sequence continues at coordinate 9,368 of NW_027264450.1, read as the reverse complement.
TAGAAAAACTGGAGGAGGTGAAGTGTTTTAGATATATGGGAGTGAACTTAGCAGCGGATGGAACCCTGGAAGTGGAGTTGAGTCACAAGGTGGGGGAGGGGGTAAAGGTTCTGGGAGACTTAAAGAATGTGTTGAAGGAGAAAACGTTATCTTGGAGATCAAAAATAGGTATGTTTAAAGGAATAGTGGCTCCAACAATGTTGTATGGTCGAGAGCCATGAATTATATATAGGGTTGTGCGGATTAGGGTGGATGTGTTGGAAATAAGATGTTTGAGGACAATATGTGGTGTGAGGTGGTTTGATCGAGAAAGTAATGTAAGGGTAAGAAAGATGTGTGGAAATAAAAACGGCTTGGTTGAGACAGCAGAAGAGGATGTTTTGAAATGGTTTGGGCACATGGAGAGAATGAGTGAGGAAAGATTGACCAAGAGGATATATGTGTCGTAGGTGGAGGGAACGAGGAAAAGTGGGAGACCAAATTGGAGGTGGAAAGATGGAGTGAAAAAGATTTTGAGTGATCGGGGCCTGATCATGCAGGAGGGTGAAAGGCGGGAAAGGAATAGAGTGAATTGGATCGATATGGTATACCGGGGTCGACGTGCTGTCAGTGGATTGAATCAGGGCATGTGAAGCGTCTGGGGTAAACCATGGTGAGTTGTGTGGGGCCTGGATGTGGAAAGGGAGCTGTGGTTTCGGGCATTATTGAATGGCAGCTAGAGACTGAGTGTGAACGAATGGGGCCTTTGTTACCTTTTCCTAACGCTACCTCGCACACATGAGGGGGGAGGGGGATGTTATTCCATGTGTGGCAAGATGCCGATGGGAAAGAATAAATGCAGACAGTGTGAATTGTGTGCATGTGTATATATGTATGTGTCTGTGTGTGTATATATATGTGTACATTGAGATGTATGGGTATGTATATTTGCTTGTGTGGACGTGTATGTATATACATATGTATGGGGGTGTGTTGGGCCATTTCTTTCGTCTGTTTCCTTGCGCTACCTCGCAAACGCGGGAGAAAGCGACTAAGCAAAATAATAGTAATGATAAAAAAAATATATATATATATATATATATATATATATATATATATATATATATATATATATATATATATATATATATATATATATATATATATATATATATATATATATATATATATATATATATATATATATATATATATATATATATATATATATATATATATATATATATATATATGCCTCCAAATGTATAGAAATGGATGCGTGCGTGTTTGAACGTGTATGTATATGCATGCGTATGTGGGTCGGTTTTGCCACTATTTCGTCTGTTTCCTTGTGCTACCTCGCCGACCTGGGAGACGGTCACAAAGTATAATAATATGATAATAATGATAATTATCCCTGGGGAAAGGGGAGAAAGAATACTTCCCACGCATTCCTCAGGTGTCGTAGTAGGCGACGAAATAGGACGGGAGCCGGGGGATGGAAATCCTTCCCTCCTTGTATTTTAACTTTCTAAAATGGGAAACAGAAGAAGGAGTCACGCGAGGAATGCTCACCCTCCTCGAAGGCTCAGATTGGGGTGTCTAAATGTGTGTGGATGTAACCAAGATGAGAAAAAAGGAGATATAGGTAAAATGTTTGAGGAAAGGAACCTTGATGTTTTGGCTCTGAGTGAAACGAAGCTCAATGGTAAAGGGGAATAGTGGTTTGGGAATGTCTTGGGAGTAAAGTCAGGGGTTAGTGAGAGGACAAGAGCAAGGGAAGGAGTATCACTACTACTGAAACAGGAATGGTGGGAGTATATGATAGAGTGTAAGAAAATAAATGCTATATTGATATGGGTAAAACTGAAAGTTGATGGAGATAGATGGGTGGTTATTGGTGCATGTGCACCTGAGCATGAGAAGAAAGATCATGAGAGGCAAGTGTTTTGGGAGCAGCTGAGAGAATGTGTTAGTAGTTTTGATGCACGAGACCGGGGTATAGTGATGGGTGGTTTGAATGCAAAGGTGATTAATAGGACAGTTGCAGGAACAATTGGTGTACATTGGGTGTTCAGTGTTGTAAATGGAAATGGTGAAGAACTTGTAGATTTATGTGCTGAAAAAGGACTGGTGATTGGAAATACCTGGTTTAAAAAGAGAGATGGCCAGAGAGCGTTATTGGATTACCTGTTCATTGATAGCCGCGCGAAAGAGAGACTTTTGGATGTTAGTGTGCTGAGAGGTGCATCTGGAGGAATGTCCGATCATTATCTAATGGAGGCGAAAGTAAAGATTGGTAGAGGTTTTCAGAAAAGAACACAAAAAGTTAGGGTGAGAAGAATGGTGAGAATAAGTGAGCTTGGGAAGGAGACTTGTGTGATAAAGTACCAGGAGAGATTGAGTACAGAATGGGAAAAGGTGAGAACACAGGACGAAAGAGACGTGGGGGACGAACGTGATGATTTAAGGGAAGTAGTGATGGCTTGCGCAAAAGATGCTTTTGGCATGAGAAGCGTGGGAGGTGGGCAAATTAGAAAGGGTAGTGAGTGGTGGGATAAAGAAGTAAGATTATTAGTGAAAGAGAAGAGAGAGTCATTTGGACGATTTCTGTAGTGAAATAATGCAAATGAGTGGGAGATATATGCAAGAAAGAGGCAGGAGGTCAAATGAAAGATGCAAGAGGTGAAAAAGAGGGCAAATGAGAGTTAGGGTGAGAGAGTATCATTAAATTTTGGGGAGAATAAAAAGATGTTTTGGAAGGAGGTAAGTAAAGTGTGTAAGACGAGGGAACCAATGGGAACTTCAGTGAAGGGGGCTAATGGGGAGGTGATAACAAGTAGTGGTGATGTGAGAAGGAGATGGAGTGAGTATTTTCAAGGTTTGTTGGATGTGTTTGATGATAGAGTGGCAGATATAGGGTGTTTTGGTCGAGGTGGTGTGCAAGGTGAGAGGATTCGGGAAAATGATTTGGTAAACCGAGAAGAGGAAGTAAAAGCGTTGCACAAGATTAAGGCAGGAAGGCAGCAGGTTTGGATGGTATTGCAGTGGAACCTATTAAAAAAGGGGATGACTGTATTGTTGAATGGTTGGTAAGGTTATTTAATGTATGTATGATTCATGGTGAGGTGCCTGAGGATTGGCGAAATGCTTGCATATGTCATTGTACAAAGGCAAAGGGGATAAGAGTGAGTGCTCAAATTACAGAGGTAGAAGTTTGTTGAGTATTCCTGGTAAATTATATAGGGGGGTGCTGATTGAGAGGGTGAAGGCATGTACGGAGCATCAGATTGGGGAAGAGCAGTGTGGTTTCAGATGTGGTAGAGGATGTGTGGATCAGATGTTTGCTTTGAAGAATGTATGTGAGAAATAATTAGAAAAGCTAATGGATTTGTTTGTAGCATTTATGGATCTGGAGAAGGCATATGATAGAGATTCTCTGTGGAAGGTATTTAGAATATATGGTGTGGGAGGCAAGTTGTTAGAAGCAGTGAAAAGTTTTTATCGAGGATGAAAGGCATGTGTACGTGTAGGAAGAGAGGAAAGTGACTGGTTCACAGTGAATGTAGGTTTGCGGCAGGGGTGTGTGATGTCACCATGGTTGTTTAATTTGTTTATGGATGAGGTTGTTAGGGAGGTGAATGCAAGACTTTTGGAAAGAGGTGCAAGTATGCAGTCTGTTTTGTATGATAGAGCTTGGGAAGTGAGTCAGTTGTTCGCTGATGATGCAGCGCTTGTGGCTGATTCGTGTGAGAAACTGCAAAAGCTGGTGACTGAGTTTGGTAAAGTTTGTGAAAGAGGAAAGCTGAGAGTGAATGTGAATAAGAACAAGGATTTAGGTACAGTAGGGATGAGGGACAAGACTATTTGGAGGTAAGTTTGAATGGAGAAAAACTGGAGGAAGTGAAGTGTTTTAGGTATCTGGGATTGGATTTGGTAGCGGATGGAGCCATGGAAGCGGAAGTGAATTATAGGGTGGGGGAGGAGGCGAAAGTTCTGGGAGGGTTGAAAAATGTTTCGGAGTCGAAAACATTATCACGGAAAGCAAAAATGGGTATGTTTGAAAAAACAGTGGTTCCAACAATATTATATGGTTACGAGGCGTGGGCTATGGATAGAGTTGTGCGGAGGAGGGTGAATGTGCTGGAAATGAGATGTTTGAGGACATGTGGTGTGAGGTGGTTTGATCGAGTAAGTAAAAATAGGGTAAGAGAGATGTGTGGTAATAAAAAAGAGTGTGGTTGAGAGAGTAGGGGAGGGTGTTTTGTAAATGGTTTGGTCACGTGGAGAAATGAGTGAGGAAATATTGACCAAGAGGATATATGTGTCAGAGGTGGAGGGAACGAGAAGTGGGAGAACAAATTGGAGGTGGAAAGACTGAGTGAAAAAGAGTTTGAGTGATCGGGGCCTCAACATGCAGGAGTGTGAAGGCGTGCAAGGAATAGAGTGAATTGGAAGGGTTTGGTATACCGCGGTCGACATGCTGTCAATGGATTGAACCAGGGCATGTGAAGCGTCTGGGGTAAACCATGTAAAGTTCTGTGGAGCCTGGATGTGGAAAGGGAGCTGTGTTTTCGGTGCATTATTACATGACAGTTAGAGACGGAGTGTGAACGAATGGGGCCTTTGTTGTCTTTTCCTAGCGCTACCTCGCACACATGAGGGGGAGGGGGGCTGTTATTCCATATGTGGCGAGGTAGCGATGGGAATGAATAAAGGCAGACAGTATGAATTATGTACATGTGTATATATGTTTATGTCTGTGTGTGTGTATATATGTGTACATTGAGATGTATAGGTTCGTATATTTGCGTGGGTGGACGTGTATATACATACATGTGTACGTGGGTGGGTTGAGCCACTTCTTTCGTCTGTTTCCCTGCGCTACCTCGCTAACTCGGGAGACAGGGACAAAGCAAAATAAATAAATAAAATACATATATATATATATATATATATATATATATATATATATATATATATATATATATATATATATATATATATATATATATATATATGTATATATATATATATATATATATATATATATATATATATATATATATATATATATATATATATATATATATATATATATATATATATATATATATATATATATATATATATATATATATATATAATATATATATATATATATATATATATATATATATATATATATATATATATATATATATATATATAAGATCATGAGAGGCAAGTGTTTTGGGAGCAGCTGAATGAGTGTGTTAGTGGTTTTGATGCACGAGACCGGGTTATAGTGTTGGGTGATTTGAATGCAAAGGTGAGTAATGTGGCAGTTGAGGGAATAATTGGTATACATGAGGTGTTCAGTGTTGTAAATGGAAATGGTGAAGAGCTTGTAGATTTATGTGCTGAAAAAGGACTGATGATTGGGAATACCTGGTTTAAAAAGCGAGATATACATAAGTATACTTATGTAAGTAGGAGAGATGGCCAGAGAGCGTTATTGGATTACGTGTTAATTGAGAGGCGCGCGAAAGAGAGACTTTTGGATGTTAATGTGCTGAGAGGTGCAACTGGAGGGATGTCTGATCATTATCTTGTGGAGGCTAAGGTGAAGATTTGTATGAGTTTCCAGAAAAGAAGAGTGAATGTTGGGATGAAGAGGGTGGTGAGAGTAAGTGAGCTTGGGAAGGAGACCTGTGTGAAGAAGTACCAGGACAGACTGAGTACAGAATGGAAAAAGGTGAGAACAATGGAAGTAAGGGGAGTGGGGGAGGAATGGGATGTATTTAGGGAATCAGTGATGGATTGCGCAAAAGATGCTTGTGGCATGAGAAGAGTGGGAGGTGGGTTGATTAGAAAGGGTAGTGAGTGGTGGGATGAAGAAGTAAGAGTATTAGTGAAAGAGAAGAGAGAGGCATTTGGACGATTTTTGCAGGGAAAAAATGCAATTGAGTGTGAGAAGTATAAAAGAAAGAGAAAGGTGCAAGAGGTGAAAAAGAGGGCAAATGAGAGTTGGGGTGAGAGAGTATCATTAAATTTTAGGGAGAATAAAAGATGTTCTGGAAGGAGGGAAATAAAGTGCGTAAGACAAGGGAGCAAATGAGAACTTCAGTGAAGGGCGCAAATGGGGAGGTGATAACAAGTAGTGATGATGTGAGAAGGAGATGGAGTGAGTATTTTGAAGGTTTGTTGAATGTGTTTGATGATAGAGTGGCAGATATAGGGTGTTTTGGTCGAGGTGGTGTGCAAAGTGAGAGGGTTAGGGAAAATGATTTGGTAAACATAGAAGAGGTAGTAAAAGCTTTGCGGAAGATGAAAGCCGGCAAGGCAGTAGGTTTGGATGGTATTGCAGTGGAATTTATTAAAAAAGGGGGTAACTGTATTGTTGACTGGTTGGTAAGGTTATTTAATGTATGTATGACTCATGGTGAGGTGCCTGAGGATTGGCGGAATGCGCGCATAGTGCCATTGTACAAAGGCAAAGGGGATAAGAGTGAGTGCTCAAATTACAGAGGTATAAGTTTGTTGAGTATTCCTGGCAAATTGTATGGGAGGGTATTGATTGAGAGGCTGAAGGCATGTACAGAGCATCAGATTGGGGAAGAGCAGTGTGGTTTCAGAAGTGGTAATGGATGTGTGGATCAGGTGTTTGCTTTGAAGAATGTATGTGAGAAATACTTAGAAAAGCAAATGGATTTGTATGTAGCATTTATGGATCTGGAGAAGGCATATGATAGAGTTGATAGAGATGCTCTGTGGAAGGTATTAAGAATATATGGTGTGGGAGGAAAGTTGTTAGAAGCAGTGAAAAGTTCTTATCGAGGATGTAAGGCATGTGTACTTGTAGGAAGAGAGGAAAGTGATTAGTTCTCAGTGAATATAGGTTTGCGGCAGGGGTGTGTGATGTCTCCATGGTTGTTTAATTTGTTTATGGATGGGGTTGTTAGGGAGGTGAATGCAAGAGTTTTGGAAAGAGGGGCAAGGATGAAGTCTGTTGGGGATGAGAGAGCTTGGGAAGTGAGTCAGTTGTTGTTCGCTGATGATACAGCGCTGGTGGCTGATTCATGTGAGAAACTGCAGAAGCTGGTGACTGAGTTTCGTAAAGTGTGTGAAAGAAGAAAGTTAAGAGTAAATGTGAATAAGAGCAAGGTTATTAGGTACAGTAGGGTTGAGGGTCAAGTCAATTGGGAGGTGAGTTTGAATGGAGAAAAACTGGAGGAAGTGAAGTGTTTTAGATATCTGGGAGTGGATCTGGCAGCGGATGGAAACATGGAAGCGGAAGTGGATCATAGGGTGGGGGAGGGGGCGAAAATTCTGGGAGCCTTGAAGAATGTGTGGAAGTCGAGAACATTATCTCGGAAAGCAAAAATGGGTATGTTTGAAGGAATAATGGTTCCAACAATGTTGTATGGTTGCGAGGCGTGGACTATGGATAGAGTTGTGCGCAGGAGGATGGATGTGCTGGAATTGAGATGTTTGAGGACAATGTGTGGTGTGAGGTGGTTTGATCGAGTAAGTAACGTAAGGGTAAGAGAGATGTGTGGAAATAAAGAGAGCGTGGTTGAGAGAGCAGAAGAGGGTGTTTTGAAATGGTTTGGTTATATGGAGAGAATAAGTGAGGAAAGATTGACCAAGAGGATATATGTGTCGGAGGTGGAGGGAACGAGGAGAAGAGGGAGACCAAATTGGAGGTGGAAAGATGGAGTGAAAAAGATTTTGTGTGATCGGGGCCTGAACATGCAGGAGGGTGAAAGGAGGGCAAGGAATAGAGTGAATTGGAGCGATGTGGTATACCTGTGTTGACGTGCTGTCAGTGGATTGAATCAAGGCATGTGAAGCGTCTGGGGTAAACCATGGAAAGCTGTGTAGGTATGTATATTTGCGTGTGTGGACGTATGTATATACATGTGTATGGGGGGGGGGGGGTTGGGCCATTTCTTTCGTCTGTTTCCTTGCGCTACCTCGCAAACGCGGGAGACAGCGTCAAAGGAAAAAAAAAAAAAAAATACATATATATATATATATATATATATATATATATATATATATATATATATATATATATATATATATATATATATATATATATATATATATATGTACATAAACGCCCATATACATATATATACACAGACATAAACATGCATACACATGTACATATTCATACTTCGTTGACTTCACACAGTCTTGGCATCACCCCGCCCCACAGAAAGCAGCATCACTATCCGATGTTTCAGCTAGGTAGCGCCAGGGAAACAGAGCAAAATAAATATATACATAAACTTCAATGAGGAAATCATTTTCCAATGCCTTGTCTGCTATCATGAAATATAAATGTAATTATGAATCGACGCATCTGTTTTTACTGGTGGTATCGCTATTTTTACATCTGGAAAGTCAGTTTTCTTTGCGGATTTTCTAACGTAGTCATAATGTTCTGAAATTTATTTTATCAGTCTACATTGGTATCTTTAGAAGAGTCTCGAGCAAAGAAAAGTGGACAGGTTCTGAACTATGTTTTTGCCAAGAAAAAGACTTCAGAGCCCCTTGTTGACATTACCCTTGTCAGTTTTAATAATTCATTACATTAAACAACTCTGAGTAGCTAGCACGAATGAGGAAAGCCTGGAAACGTAAACTTTGTATCAGGAGGTAAAAAATTACACGCTGTTGCCTCATCTATTCTCAGACAGAATAAGTCTATATAGGTCAAGTAAATGCTACAAGTTGGTGACAAAATTGTAAAAATGAGCGATTATCTTAGCACATAGATCAAGAGGCAGAATCATTCTCATGATCCTCTCTCATATATATTAAGAACATATGGTGTCGAAGGAAAGTTGTTAGAAGCACTGAAAAGGTTTTATCGAGGGTGTAAGGCATGTGTGCGTGTAGGAAGAGAAGAAAGTGATTGATTCTCAGTGAATTGTGGTTTGCGGCAGGGGTGCATGATGTCTCCATTGATGTTTGATTTGTTTGTGGATGGGGTTATTAGGGAGGTGAATGCAAGAGTTTTGGAAAGAGGGGCAATTATGCAGTCTGTTGTGGATGAGAGAGCTTGGAAAGTGAGTCTGTTGCTGTTCACTGATGATACATCACTGGTGGTTGATTCGTGTGAGAAACTGCAGAAGCTGGTGACTGAGTTTGGCAAAGTGTGTGAAAGAAGGCTGAGAGTAAATGTGAATAAGAGCAAGGTTATTAGGTACAGTAGGGTTGAGGGACAAGTCAATTGGGAAATAAGCTTGAATGGAGAAAAACTGAAGGAAGTGAAATGTTTTAGATATCTGGGAATGGATTTGGCAATGGATGGAACCATGGAAGCGCAAGTGAATCGTGGGTTTGGAGGAGGGGGAGAAAGTTCTAGGAGCGTTGAAAAATGTGTGGAAGTCAAG
>NW_027264449.1:0-15321 GCF_036320965.1 Panulirus ornatus | reverse complement strand
TTTCCCCTCCCCTCCGACACTAATCCTCTTGGTCATCTTTCCTCATCATTTTTCCCCATGTCCCAAACCACTTAAAAAACACCCTCTTCTGCTTATCAACCCGCTTTTTTTATTCAACATCTTCTTCCCCTTACGTTACTCACTCATAAAAACACCTCACACCAACCATTGCCCTCAAACATCTCATTCCGCAAAACCATCCCCGCGCACAACTTTTCCCATAGCCCCCCTCGCAACCATAAAACATTTTGGGAACCCTTTTCCCTTAAAACTCCCCATTTTTGCTTTCGGAATAATGTTCTGACTTCCACACTCTTCAAGGCCCCAAATTTTCCCCCCCTCCCCCACCCAGATCCATTTCCGCTTCCATGGTTCCATCCGCGCATTTTCCACTCCCAGTTCTAAAACATTCCCTTTCTCATTTTTCTCCTTTAAAAATCACCCCCAAATTGACTTGACCCTCAACCCCTGTACCTAAAAACCCTTGCTCTTATTCCATTTACTCTTAACTTTTTTTTCCCACCCTTTTCCAAAACCATCACCAGTTCTGCTTTTCTCACATAACACCCCCGCGCTGTATATCAGGGAACAACAACTGACCACTTCCCAAGCTCTCTCATCCCCAACAACTTCAACTTCCCCTTTTTCCCAAAACTCTTGCATTACCCCCCCTAACAACCCCTCCATAAAAAAAAAACAACCATGGAGACATCACACCCCCCTCCCGAAACCCTACTTTCACTGAGAACCAACACTTCCCCTCTTCCTACCGTACACATGCCTTACATCCTCGATAAAAACTTTTCACTGTTCTAACAAAATTTCCCCCCACACCATATTTCTTAATCCTTCCCAAAGAACTCTAAACTCTTTCATATGCCTTCTCCAGATCCATAAATGTACATACAAATCCATTTGCTTTTAATATTTCTCAATACTTCTTCAAAGCAAACACCTGATCCCCACTCCCCATTATACTTTTTACCGTCTCCCGCGTCGCAAAGGGAAGCAAGGAAAAAACAAAGAATGCCCCAAACCCCCCCAAAAACACTGTATAACATCACATCCCAACTCACATAACAAACTATACATTTTTAACGTTTTTATATTTATTATATATATATTTATATATATATATATTATAATTATATATTAATATAATATATAATATTAAAGTAATAAATTTTACTTTCTGTCCTTATTTTTTCTCGTCGCCACAACGCCAAAATGAAAGCAACCCCCTCCCCCCCCTGTGACTAAGCGTAGGAAAAGACAACAAAGGGGACATTCGTTTACCCCTCAGTTCTACTGCAGTTAAAGCACCCAAACACGCTCCCCTTTTACATCCAGGCCCCAAAAACTTTTCCTGGTTTTACCCCCGCGTTCACATGTTTGGGATTCAACCCTTACAGCACGTCGACCCGGTATCCACATCGTTCCAATCACTTATTCCTTGCACCCTTTCACCCTCCTGCATGTTAGGCCCCTCACTAAAATTTTTTTCACTCCATCTTCCACCCCAATTGTCCCCCCTTTTCCCCTTTTCCCTCTAATTAAAAATCCTCTTGTCAATATTTTCCTCACTCATTCTTCCATGGCCCAAAACCTTTAAAAAAAAAAAACCAACCAACCAATGAAACAATTTCTAAAACTAAAAACAAAAAAATTTATTTACACCTCGACCACAAAGGTGTTTCTACGTGAAAATTTCTTTTTTATTTTTCATTTAAGATTTCCTTTCAAAAAAGGTTTGATTTACCCTGGTAAACATTTTTTTCCTGGGTCTGTAATGTTATTTCCTCTTGCTTATTGTAAAATGTAAGAAAAAAGCTATTTTCCCTTCAAAGTTTGTTTTGTGTGACCAGGACAGTTATTTTGAAATTGACTATTGCCTTTGGACAAACAAATTTGACATTTCTATTCACTGAAATCAGAGAATTAAAAACATATAAATAAAAATTTTACGGTATTTATAAAATTTTAAAACAAAAGTGATCGAAAAGATTTAAAGTAAGTAGTTTTTTCGGATTTACGATTGTACTGTAAATCAAAAAAAATCCCTACATAAAATTTCATCTTATCCCCTGGTGGCGGAGGTCAAATTTCCAGTAATCTGGTGGAAAGCGTCGTTTTGCTCCCCCCCAATACTCTCTCATGTCCTCCTTAATTATCTTATGAGCGTCAAGGTAGGGACTTGAGGGCATCCAGAACCCTTTTTCCCGATTCTTCACATAGCTAACCCTTGTTTCCCCCGAACCCCGCCCAAAACCCATGCGACAAAGCTGTCCAAGCGGTGGTGTGTTCCTAGGAGTTTTGGGGGAATTCCTTGCACCCGGGACTTTTTTTTTCTGGGGTCCACGAAACAGGCTTGCCCTTTGCCTCAGACAGATTGGGGAAAAGTTTTAAAGGTACTTAAAGGCTGTAACCCCTTACCTAAGCTGTGGCAAATTGTTTCAAAGGTCAATTCTACGCATGGTGGGCATCAACCCCTTTGGGGGGTCCCCCAGGGGCTCCCATTTGCTTTTTCACCCCCCACAGAATTCGGTCCGTTGGGCTCCCCCCGGGCGGGGGTGCCCCCCGGGGGGTGTCCCACGGTCCCGGGGGTAAAAAGCTAACGGGGTAATTGGTAAATCCCCTTTTTGGGAGATCCATCAAGAATGCCCCCATTTGAAGTCTCCGAGACCTCCCGCTGTATGATCTTTTCTCAAGGCGTTTTGCAAGGTCTTGACACGGTATTGTTTTTGAGGTCGATGACCGGGGCGAAGAAGGGGACAGCACGTTATGGCGCCGACCTGGGGCTCCGGGATGAGTGTCAATAAAACGTACTCTTGGGGTTTTACAGGCGGCCTTTGCCTGGGCCAAATTGGGGGAGAAGCAAGCCCATCCTGACGACGAAGCGGGAAAAACTTGGTGAGGCTTTCCCCTGATCGCAGTCGCACACCTTTTATCCCAAACCACAGGTTTACCTAGACTTTTTAAAAATGGACTTTTTGAACCCGATCTCTGATCAATGGTTAGGCTTTTTGACTGGGGCGTAGGGGTTTTCTCCCCATCGCAAATCTGAAATTGTGATTGGATCTAAACGTCTTCCTCCACCTCTGACTCCCCCCCTTTTTTATTACTGGAAACTTTTCAAAGTTTTTGCACAGCAACTCAGCACGGAAACTAAAGGAAAATTTTTGGAAAAAAAAGTAAATTTCAAGCTATCGCCTGCCACAAAGCAAAATTTCAAAGGAAATGATAGCATTGTATCACTTTGAGAAAAATCATTGGTGAAAACGTTATCACACATATAAAAAAATCAAAAATTTTTTACAGTGAAATTTTTGATGGTTTTTGAAGCATTAGAAAAATATTTTTCGAAAATTTAAAGTTGTCTGTAATATTTATCGTATGGGTTTTTATTGATCAAATATGGGTTCTTTTCGTTTATTTCGACTCAATGAGAAACTTTGTCTTAAAAGTTCCCCGGGTGCCGTGTTTGGTATGTGACTCAGAGAGGAATTTATGTCTTTTTTTCCTCCAACAAAAGCTTTGAATAAAATTTTGATTTTTAAAAAACGATTTATGATTATTTTAAAAACTGAAAAATTGTTGCATTTTCCTCTGAATTTTTGCTGTAATATCTAAGCCCCCAAACCCCCCCCTTTACTATTAATTATCTTTGTTCGATTCAAAACCCCAAACCCATTCATGGGGGAACAAACTCTGAAAAACCCCTTTCATGAGGGTTTAAAATCCTAAAAAATCTTTTTATGAATTGAAACACCCTTTTTTATCCCCCAACTCCCTGGTGTTTTGCAGGGTGGGGGATCAGGGGTGAAATGCCCAATAACACTATAAGGTATCCCAGTCACCCTGGCCTTCCTACCACACCTTCTTCATTATTTTCTCTATCATTTGCTTTATGATGGGAACTGTCACATAATATAAAAAGTTAATTTTCATATAATATATATAAATAATTTTTCTTTCATATATCGCCTTTTCCCGCTTAGCGGGGTTTCTTAAGAAAAAAGGGAGGGCCCTTTTTGGGGGAATATCCTAAAACCCCCTTCCTGTCCCTTTTTTGGGGAAAATTAAAAAAAACGAGGGGGAGGATTTCCCCCCCCCGCTCCCTTCCCTTTTTAGTCCCTTCTACGACACGAGGGAAACGGGGGAAGAAAAATTTAAGAGTAAGTAATAAGAGAAAGGTTATTAGTACATAGGGTTGAGGGTAATAAATTTGGGGAGTGAGTTTGAAGGGAAAAAATGGGGAAGTGAATTTTTTTAGAGTCGGGGAGGGGATTGGCAGGGGATGGAACATGGAAGCGAAGGGGATCATAGGGGGGGGGGGGGGCGAAAATTCGGGGGGCCTTGAAAATTTTGGGGAGTCGAAACATTATTGGGAAAGCAAAAAAGGGATATGTTTGAAGGAATTTGGGGTTCCCAACAATTTGTAGGGTTCGGGGCTTGGGCTATGGATAAGTTGTGCGCAGGGGGAGGGATTTTTGGGGAAATGAGATGTTTGGGGGAAAATGTTGGTGGGGGTTTTTGTCGGGGGGTAACGTGGGGGAAGGGGAAATTGGGGGAATAAAAAAGCGGGTTGAAACAAAGGGGGTTTTTGAAGGGGTTTTGGGCACAGGGAGGGGAGAGGAGGAAAAATTTGACCAAGAGGATAATTGTCGGAGGGGAGGAGCAAGGGAAAGGGGGAGACCAAATTGGAGGGGAAAGATGGATGAAAAGTTTTTGTGTATGGGGGCCGAACATGCAGGGGGGTAAAAGGGGGGGGAAATAGAGTAAATTGGAGGATGTGGTATCCGGGGTTGACGTGCTGTCGTGGTTTGAATAAGGGCTTAAGCTTTGGGGGAAACCCATGGAAAGTGGTGGGTTGTATATTTGCGTTGGGACTTAGTTATACATGTTAGGGGGGGGGCCATTTCTTTCGTTGTTTCCTTGCGTACCTCGCAAGCGGGGACAGCGAAAAAGATAAAAAAAAAAAAAAATATATGTATATATATATATATATATATATATATATATATTTATATATATATATATATTATATATTATATATGAGGATTGGCGGAATGCTTGCATAGACCCATTGTCCAAAGGCAAAGGGGATAAGAGTGAGTGCCAAATTTACCAGAGGTATAAGTTTGTTGAGTATTCCTGGTAAATTAATGGGAGGGTATTGTTTGGAGGGTGAAGGCATTGAACAGAGCATCAGATTGGGGAAGAGCAGTGTGGTTTCAGAAGTGGGAGAGGTATGTGGATCAGGTGTTTGCTTTGAAGAATGTATGTGAGAAATACTTAGAAAACCCCAAATGGATTTGTATTTAGCTTTTTATGGATTGGAGAAAGCATATAATAAAGTTGATAGAGATGCTCTGTGGAAGGTATTAAGAATATAGGGGTGTGGGAGGAAATTTGTTAGAAGCAGTGAAAAGCTTTTATCGAGGATGTAAGGCATGTGTATGTGTAAGAAGAGAGGAAAGTTTTTTGGTTTCTCAGTGAATGTAGGGTTTTCGGCAGGGGTGTGTGATGTTCTCCATGGTTGTATAATTTGGGTTTTTTGGATGGGATTGTTAGGGAGGTGAATGCAAGAGTTTTGGAAAGAGGCGAAACATGCAGGGCTGTTGTGGATGAGAGAGCTTTGGGGAAATGAGTCAGTTGTTGTTCGCTGATGAACTTTGTGGTGGCTGATTCGTGTGAGAAACTGCAGAAGCTGGTGACTGAGTTTGGTAAAGTGGGCGAAAAAGAAGCTGAGAGTAAATGGGAATAAGAACAAGGCTATTTGGGTCAATAGGGTTGAGAGACAAGTCAATTGGGGGGAAATTTTAATGGAATAAAACTGGAGGAAGTGAAATGTTTTAGATATTTTGGGAGGGGATTTGGCAGCGGATGGAACCATGGAAGCGGAAGTGGAATCATAGGGTGGAGGAGGGGGTGCAAGTTCCCGGGAGCGTTGAAGAATTTTGTGGAAGTCGAGAACATTATTTTCGGAAAGCAAAAATGGGGTTTTTTGAAGGAATGTGGTTCCAAAAATGTTTTTAGGTTGCGAGGGGTTTGGGTATTGACAGAGTTTGGGTTTTTTTTCCCGGGGGCGGCGGGAGGGTGGATGTGTTGAAAGAAATGTGATGTTTGAGACAATATGTTTGGTTTTGAGGTGGTTTGATCGAGTAAGTAATAATTTGGGTAAGAAGATGTGTTGGTAAAAAAAAGAGTGTGGTTGAGAGAGCAGAAGAGGGTGTTTTGAAAAGGTTTGGTACATGGAAGGAATGAGTTTAGGAAAGATTGACCCAGAGGAAATATGTGTCGAGGTGGAGGGAACGAGGAGAAGTGGAGACCAATGGAGGTGGAGGGATGGAGTGAAAAAGATTTTTAGTGATCGGGGGGGCCCGAAAAATGCAGGAGGCTGAAAGGAGTGCAAGGAATAGAGTGAATTGGAACGATGTGGGATATCGGGGTCGGGTGCTGTTTAATGGATTGAACCAAAGTCATGTGAAGCGTCCGGGGGTTTTTTCCGTGTAAGTTCTTAGGGGCCCGGATGTGGAAAGGGACCCGTGGTTTCGGGCATTATTACTTTACAGCTGGGACTGAGTTTTGAACGGGGAATGTGGTCTTTGTTGTCTTATCCTGCGCTACCTCCGCAAATGAGGAGGGAGGGGGGTTTTTATTTCATGTGTGGCGTGGTTGGCGATAGGATTTATTAAAGGCAGATAGTATGAATTATGTACATGTGTATATATGTATGGCTGTGTTTTTTTGTATGTATTTTTGTTATTTTTTTTTGTTGATTATGTGAATAGGTTTATTGGGATTTTTTTGCGATTGTGGACGTGTATGTATATACATGTGTATGTTGTTTGGTTGGCTTGGGACTTTCGTCTGTTTCCTTGGCACTTACTAATGGGGGGAGACAGCGACAAAGCAAAATAAATTTTATATGAATATATATTTATATATATATATTTTTTGTATATATATATATATATATTTTATATTTTATATTTTATATATATATATATATATATATATATATTTATTTTTTTTTTTTTTTTTTTTTTTTTTGCTTTGTCGCTTTCTCCCGCGTTTGCGAGGTGCGCAAGGAAACAGACGAAAGAAATGGCCCAACCCACCCCCATACACATGTATATACATACGTCCCACACACGCAAATATACAGTACCTACCAGCTTTCCATGGTTTACCCCAGACGCTTCACATGCCCTGATTCCAATCCACTGACAGCACGTCAACCCCGGTTATACCACATCAATCAATTCACTCTATTCCTTGCCCTCCATTTCACCCTCCTGCATGTTTCAGGCCCCGATCACACAAAATCTTTTTCACTCCATCTTTCCACCTAAATTTGGTCTCCCACTTCTCGTTCCCTCCACCTCCGACACATATATCTCTTGGTCAAATCTTCCTCACTCTTTCTCTCCATGTGCCAAACCATTTCAAAACACCCTCTTCTGCTCTCTCAACCACGCTCTTTTTATTTCCACACATCTCTTTACCCTTACGTCACTTACTCGATCAAACACCTCACACCACACATTGTCCTCAGACATCTCATTTCCTGCAATCCATCCTCCTGCGCACAACTCTATCCATAGCCACGCCTCACAACCATACAACATTGTTGGAACCACTATCTTTCAACATTAACCATTTTGCTTTCCGAGATAATGTTCTCGACTCCACACATTCTTCAAGGCTCCCAGGATTTTCGCCCCCTCCCCCACCCTATGATCCACTTCCGCTTCCATGGTCCATCCGCTGCCAGATCCACTCCCAGATATCTAAAACACTTTACTTCCTCCAGTTTTCTCCATTCAAACTTACCTCCAATTGACTTGACCCTCAACCCTACTGTACCTAATTACCTTGCTTTATTCACATTTACTCTTAACTTTCTTTTCTTTCACACACTTTACCAAACTCAGTCACCAGCTTCTGCAGTTTCTCACATGAATCAGCCAACCAGCCCTGTATCATCAGCGAACAACAACTGACTCACTTCCCAAGCTCTCTCATCCCCAACAGACTTCATACTTGCCCTCTTTCCAAAACTCTTGCATTCACCTCCCTAACAACCCCTCCATAAATATATATATATATATATATATATATATATATAATTATATTTATATATATATATATATATATATATATATATATATATAATAATATAAATATATTACTCCCACGTATTCCCTGCGTGTCGTAAAAGGCGACTAAAAGGGGAGGGAGCGGGGGCTGGAAATCCTCCCCTCTCGTTTTTTTTTAATTTTCCAAAAGAAGGAACAGAGAATTGGGCCAGGTGATGGGTATTCCCTCAAAGGCCCAGTCCTTGTTCTAACGCTACCTCGCTAATGCGGGAAATGGCGAACAGTTTGAAAGAAAAAGTATATATATATATTTATATATATTATTATATATATATATATATATATATATATATATCCCTGGGGATAGGGGGAAAGAATACTTCCCACGCATCCTCACGTGTCGTAGGTGACTCAAGGGGACGGGAGCGGAGGTTAGAAACCCTCCCCTCCCCTGTATTTTAACTTTCTAAAAGGGGAAACAGAAGAAGAAGTCACGCGGGGAGTGCTAATCCTCCTCAAATGCTCGGATTGGAGTGTGCTAAATGTGTGTGGATGTAACCAAGATGAGAAAAAAAGGAGATGATAGGTAGTATGTTTGAGGGAAAAGAACTGGAATATTTTGGCTCTGAGTGAATACGAAGCTCAAAGGTTAAAGGAGAGAGTGGTTTGGGGAATGTTTTTGGGAGTTTAAAGTCAGGGGTTTAGTGAGAGACTAGAGCAAGGGAAGGAGTAGCACTACTCCTGAAACAGGAGCTGTAAGAGTATGTGATAGAGTGTAAGAAAGTAAACTCTAGATTGATATGGGTAATAACTGAAAGTGGATGGAGAGAGATGGGTGATTATTGGTGCCTATGCACCAGAGCAGAGAAGAAAAGATCATGAGAAGCAAGTGGCTTGGGAGAGGCTGAGTGAGTGTGTTTAGCAATTTTGATGCACGAAAACCGGGTTATATTGATGGGTGATTTAAATGAAAAGGTAAGTAATGTGGCAGTTAGGATATGATTTGTGTAAATGGGGGAGTATAGTGTTGTAAATGGAAATGGTGAGAGCTTGTAGATTTGTGTGCTGAAAAAGGATTGGTGATTGCGAATACTTGCTTTAAAAAGAGAGATATAATAAGTATACATATGTGACTGAAGAGATGGCCAGAGAGCGTTATTGGATTACGTGTTAATTGATAGGCGTGTGAAAGAGAGACTTTTTGGATGTTAATGTGCTGAGAGGTGCAACAGGAGGGATGTTGATAACAATATCTTATGGAGGCGAAGGTTGAAGATTTGTAGAGGTTTTTCAGAAAAGAAGAAAGTTGGGATGAAGAGGTGGTGAAAGTAAGTGAGCTTGGAAAGGAGACTCGTGTGAGGAAGTACCTGGGAAACTGAGTGCAGAATGGAAAAAGGTAGAGCAAAAACCGTAAGGGGGGTGGGGGAGGATTGGATGTATTAAGGAAGCAGTGATGGCTTGTGCCAAAATGTTTGTGGGATGAGAGCGGGGGGAGGTGGGGAGATTTAGAAGGGTAGTGGTTTTGGGGGGATGAAGAAATAAGATTATCCCGTGAAAGAGAAGAGAGGGATTTGGACGAGTTTTTTTTATTTTTCAGGAAATGGTGCAAATTAGTGGGAGATGTTTAAAAGGAAGAGGCAGGGGGCAAGAGAAAGTTTGAAGAGGTGAAAAAAGAGGGCAAATAGAGTTGGGTGAGAGGAGTATAAAGAATCTTAGAGAGAAAAAAAGATGTTTTGAAGGAGGAAAAATTAAGTGCGTAAGACAAAGGGAACAAATGGGAACTTCCCAGTGAAGGGTCTAATGGGAGGTAAAAAAAAAAGTTAGTGGTGATGTGAAAAGGAGATGGGTGATATTTTTGGGAAGGTTTGTTGAATGTGCTAGATGCAGAGGGGCCCAAATATAGGTTTTTTTGGTCGAAATTTGGTGGGCGAAGTGAAGAGGGTTAGGGAGAATGATTTGTAAACAGAGAAGAGGTATTTTGAAAGCTTTGCGGAAGATGAAACCCGGCAAGGCAGCGGGTTTGGATGGTATTGCGTGGAATTTTTTTAAAAAAGGGGGGTGACTGTGCTGTTGACTGGTTGGTAAGAATATTCAATGTATGTAGGGCACATGGTGAGGTGCCTGGGGATTGGCAGAATGCATGCAAGTGCCATTGTACAAAGCCAAAGGTGTCAAAAGTGAGTGCTCAAATTACAGAGGTATAAGTTTGTTGATTATTCCTGGGAAATTATATGCGAGGGTAGTGATTGAGTGGAGAAGGATGTACAGAGCATCAGATTGGGGAAAGAGCAGTTTGTTTCAAAAGTGGTAGAGGATTTGTGGTATTTCAGGATGGGATTTTGCTTTGAAGAATGTATGTGAGAAATTTTACTTTGTATGCAGATTTATGTATCTGGGAGGCATATGAAAAATGTTGATAGAGGATTCAGGGGAAGGTATCAAGAATATTGAATAATATATGGTGCCCCGAGGAAAGGGTTGCTAAAAGCGTGAAAAGTTTTTATCGAGGATGTAAGGCATTTGTGTACGAGTAGGAAGAGAGGAAAGTGATTGGTTTTCATTGAATGTCGGGTTTGCGGCAGGGGTGTGTGATGTCCCCATGGTTGTTTAATTTGATTATGGATGGGGTTGTTAGGGAGGTGAATGTAATTGTTTTGGAAGAGGAGTGGCAAGTATGCCCGTAAAATGAGTCAGTTTTGTTCCCTGATGAAAACAGCGCCTGATGGGTGAGTGGGTGAGAAACGGCAGAAGGGGGGGGGACGATTTGGTAAGGTGGTGGAAAAAGAAGCTTTAGAAAAAATGTGAATAAGACAAGGTTTATTAGGTTAGTAGGGTTGTTGCCCCCAATTTTGGGGAAAATCAAGGCAACTGGGAGGGGAAGTTTGAATGGAGCAAAACTGGGAAAGGAAATGTTTTTTTAAAACTGGAGTGATTTGGGAGCGGGTGGAACCATGGAAGCGGAAGTGATCACAGGGTGGGGGGGGGGGGGATCGAAAATTCTGGGAGAGTTGAAAAGTTTTGGAAGGCGAGAGCATTATCTTTTGGGAAAAACAAAAATGGGGATGTTGAAGGAATATGTTTCCAACAATGTTTTATGAGCGAGGGTGGGCCATAGAAGTGTTGTGCGGAGGACAGGGGTGTGTTAAAGAGATGTTTTGAGGACAATATGTTGATGAGGGGGTTTTATCGGGGAATAATAATAGGGGAAGAGAGAAAATTGGTATAAAGAGTATGGTTGAGAGAGCAGAACGGGTTTCCTCCGCTGTCAGATCCACTCCCAGATATCTAAAACCTTCCCTTCCTCCATTTTTCTCCATTTAAACTTACCTCCAGTTACTGGGGCCTTCAAACCCCACTGTACCTAATTTCCTTGCCTCTTATTCACATTTTCTTTCAGCTTTTTTCTTCACACACTTTTCAAACAGTCACCAGCTTTTGCAGTTTTTCACACGAATCAGCCACACGAGTATCATCACCCCAACAACAACTGACCCCACTTTTTCCCAAACTCTTTTCACCACAACAGACTGCTACTTGCCCTCTTCCCAAAAATCTTGCATTCACCTCCTAAAAAACCCCATTTCCCTAAACAAATTAAGCAACCTGGAACATCACACCCCCTCCGCCAACCTACATTCCTGAGAACCAATCACTTTCCTCCTTCCTACACGTACCCCATGCCTTACTCCTCCCAAAAAAACTTTTCACTGCTTCTATCAACTTGCCCCCCACATTTATATTTTAGTACCTTCCACTGACCTTCTCTTATCATCTCTATCATATGCCTTCTTCTGATACATAAATGCTTCTACAAATCATTTGCTTTTCTAAGTATTTGCTCACATACATTCTTCAAGCAACACCTGATCCACATATCCTCTACCACTTCTGAATCCACACTGCTCTTCCCCAATCTGATGCTCTGTACATGCCTTCTTCCTATCAATCAATACCCTGCATCTAATTTCCCAGGAAGACTCAACAAAATTATGCCTCTGTAATTTGAGGCACTCTCTCTATCCCCTTAGCACTTTGTACAAATGGCACTATGCAAGCTTCCGCTAATCCTCAGGGCACCTCACCGTGAGTCATTACATACAGTAAATACCTTACCAAAACAGTCAACAATACAGTCACCCCTTTTTTAATAGATTCAACGCAATAACTTCCAAACCGCTGCCTTTGACTGGCTTTCATCTTCCGACAAAGCTTTTACTACCTCTTCTCTGTTTTTTTTTTCCTTTCTGTACTCAGCCTCCCCTCGGTATTCCTCACATAGTCTCTCTTCCAAAGTCCATTCTATCACCCTCTTTTCACCCCACATGCTCTCTTCTTTTCTGGAAAACCTCTACAAATCTTCACCTTCGCCTCCAAAGATATGAGCCGACATTCCTCCAGTTGCGCCTCTCAGCGCTTTTTAACTTCCAAGTCTCTCTTCGCGCGCCTATCAATTATAACACGTAATCCTAAATAACGTGCTCTGGCCATCTCTCCTACTTAAATACGTACGCATTATGCATATCTCTCTTTTGAAGTCATGGTATTCCAATCATCAGTCCTTTTTCAGCACATAAATCTACTAGTTCTTTACCATTTCCCATTTAACAACATTGGGAACATCCCACATGTACACCAAATATTTCCCTCAACTGCCACATTACTCACCTTGCATTCAAATCCACCCATCACTATAACCGGTCTCGTGCATCAAAAACTACTAAACACTCATTCGATGACTCCCAAAACACTTGACTCTCATGATCTGTCTTCTCATGCCCACAGGGCATTACGCACCAGTTAGCAACCCATCTCTTTCCATCCATTTCAGTTTTACCCAAATTAACCTAGAGTTTACTTTCTTACTCCTATCACATACCTCCCACCACTCCTGTTCAGGAGTCTGCTACTCCTTCCTTGCTCTTGTCTCTCACTAACACCTGACTTTTACTCCAACGACATTCACAAATCCACTCTTACCTTTTACCCTGAGCTTCTGTTTCACTCAGAGCCAAAATATCCATGGTTCCTTTCCTCATACATACTACCTATCTCTCGTTTTTCTCATCTTGGTTACATTCACACACATTTAGACACACCAATCTGAGCTTCAAGGAGGATGAGCACTCCCCGCGTGACTTCCTTCTGTTTCCCCTTTTAGAAAGTGAATATACAAGGAGGGAGGGTTTCAGCCCAGCTCCGTCCCCTTTAGTAGCCTTCTCCAGACAGTGAGGATGGTGGAGAGTTAGAAGTATTTTTTTCGCCCTATCCCCAGGGATATATATATAATATATATATATATATTATATATATTATATATATGTATATATATATATAATATATATCTTATATATATATATATATATAATATTGCAAGAGGTCACAGATATGCGTTTGATCTAGTATATGATAAAACTACTAGGAAAATGAGACGCGATAAGTTCCAAGTGCACTTTGTGTAATGATCAATTGTCCGGGGAGTTAAGAATGAGAATGAAAACGTTAAAAGTCAGTTGATATGCAAGGATAGTGACGTAGCTAAGGACGTTATATAGTAAAACAAGCGTTACGGAGGGTGGTATTTGGGTTGTTGGTGTTGTGTTCGGCATGGTGGTTGTTCGGGTCTGGCATAATGCTTGTCATGAAATTCTTGTAGATGTGGTGCAGGAAAGGAAAAACTGTGTACAAATCTTGTACGGCCAAGGCTATAAGTTTTGTGTAACCTTCACTAATATCAAAGTTACGCTTCTTTGTGTTTTTGATGATAAAAGATTCAATCATATTTTTCGTGGTAAGAGTACACTTAATAATGAATTACTTTACACCAGTCAGAATTGGACATAACTTTTAACATGATTAAAGAAAGCATGTTGTTTCTTTGTCCTGTTTCTTATTACTAATTCATGGATGCTTAAGTCTAACATATAACTCCTTTCCAGTCTTGCCCAAACATATTACTTATTTACATATTCTGTAAACACAGCAGCAGAATTTCTGGCAGAGTTTTTGATTAAGATATTCTTCATGACATTGTTTACTTGCTGAAAGGCTACATTTACCTCAAAGGACTTTAATCACCTGGGATAGTTAAGTAAAAATTGTCACTAAAAAGGATGAATTATATTACTCACAATGATTTTTCAATACTGAATTTGTATACCATCTGTGAAAACCTCGTTGGAGCTCATTCTTGTGCAAACAGACAACCTCAACATGACAGCATTTACTGTACTACAGTAACACATTGACGATCAAACATGCGAAGAAAGACGAGAAGGTCGCGCGGAGATATTATGGCCAGAAACTGCCAAAAGCGAATGGATGAAGACTAAGGATCAGTTGATATTTTACTACAACAACCGCCTGAAACTGTTCGCCCGTATGAAACAACTATATTAGTAGATCATTCTAGAAAGTCTGTAACGTACTGATGTGGTTATATGAGTACCGATGCGATATTGGGGGACTGTCAGCCCACCACATAAACTATATATTGACGCACAACTTGCACCTCTGAGCCGCCGCCTCTCGCTCCACTTACTTGAAGGTGTATCAAACATCATGACCAAGATAACAGCGAAGAGATTATAGTGAATAACACCAAAATTATTACTAGTTGCAGTGATCGGAGGAGAGTACAGGTAGTAAAAAGCATTCACATTTGATGAGAAGCACATGTCATCAACATCCAGACAAAAATGACACCGCAACATACAGCTCTTTGATAGTCTGCCAATAGGACGTAGACCTAATGCCGTTTTAGGCGGCACAGATGGATGAGCCATTTTGGACAGTAGGAATCCGGACGGCATCTGACTGACCCGGTCCTGGGTTACGAAGGGCAGAGAGGAATCAGACGAGCCCGACCTTTCCTCTCAACTCACATCCGGACAATAATCGTTACTACTTGGCCTTACTGTGGTGTATTGAGTGATGGACTTTCTATAATTTTTACATCGTTTGTATGTTCTTTTGTGTTTCCTCAACTGTAAATTTTTCTCTTTTGTTCCATATTTTGTATTTAGATTGTATTCATTACTACCTTCATGATATTTCGCCTTCTGGTGCTTTCCCTTACTTTTATGTGGTATGTACTGTTGTTGTTTTCCGAGTTTGTTTTTATAAATCTTGTCTACTTTTTACATAATCATTTTCCAAGTTTTGTGATGCAAGTTCCTTTTCTCTTTTTTGTGATTCGGATTAGCCTCTGTGAAGGCGA
>NW_027264448.1:0-17055 GCF_036320965.1 Panulirus ornatus | reverse complement strand
CTCCCTTTCCACATCCAGGCTCCATACAACTTTTCCATGGTTTACCCCAGACGCTTCACATGCCCTGATTCAATCCACTGACAGCACGTTAACCCCGGTATACCACATCGATCCAATTCACTCTATTCCTTGCCCGCCTTTCACCCTCCTGCATGTTCAGGCCCCCGATCACTCAAAATCTTTTTCACTCCATTTTTCCACCTCCAATTTGGTTTCCCACTTCTCCTCGTTCCCTCCACCTATGACACATATATCCTCTTGGTCAATCTTTCCGCACTCATTCTCTCCATGTGCCCAAACCATTTCAAAACACCCTCTTCTGCTCTCTCAACCACGCTCTTTTTATTTCCACACATCTCTCCTACCCTTACATTACTTACTCGATCAAACCACCTCACACCACATATTGTCCTCAAACATCTCATTTCCAGCACATCCACCCTCCTGCGCACAACTCTATCCATAGCCCACGCCTCGCAACCATACAACATTGTTGGAACCACTATTCCTTCAAACATACCCATTTTTGCTTTCCGAGATAATGTTCTCGACATCCACACATTCTTCAAGGCTCCCAGGATTTTCGCCCCCTCCCCCACCCTATGATTCACTTCCGCTTCCATGTTTCCATCCGCTGCCAGATCCACTCCCAGATATCTAAAACACTTTACTTCCTCCAGTTTTTCTCTATTCAAACTTACCTCCCAATTGACTTGACCCTCAACCCTACTGTACCTAATAACCTTGCTCTTATTCACATTTACTCTTAACTTTCTTCTTTCACACACTTTACCAAACTCAGTCACCAGCTTCTGCAGTTTCTCACATGAATCAGCCACCAGCGATGTATCATCAGCGAACAACAACTGACTCACTTACCAAGCTCTCTCATCCCCAACGGACTTCATACTTGCCCCTCTTTCCAAAACTCTTGCATTCACCTCCCTAACAACCCCATCCATAAACAAATTAAACAACCATGGAGACATCACACACCCCTGCCGCAAACCTACATTCACGGAGAACCAATCACTTTCCTCTTTTCCTACACGTACACATGCCTTACATCCTCGATAAAAACTTTTCACTGCTTCTAACAACTTGCCTCCCACACCATATATTCTTAATACCTTCCACAGAGCATCTATATCAACTCTGTCATATGCCTTCTCCAGATCCATAAATGCTACATACAAATCCATTTGCTTTTCTAAGTATTTCTCACATACATTCTTCAAAGCAAACACCTGATCCACACATCCTCTACCACTTCTGAAACCACACTGCTCTTCCCCAATCTGATGCTCTGTATATGCCTTCACCCTCTCAATCAATACCCTTTCATATAATTTACCAGGAATACTCAACAAACGTATACCTCTTTAATTTGAACACTCACCTTTATCCCCTTTGCCTTTGGCGGAATGCATGCATTCCGCCAATCCTCAGGCACTTCACCATGAACCATAAATAAGTTTAAAATCCTCACCAACCAGTCAACAACACAGCCACCCCCTTTTTTGATAAATTCCACTGCAATGCTATCCAAACCCGTCGCCTTGACGGCTTCCATCTTCCGCAAAGCTTTAACTACTTCTCCTCTGATGAACAAATCATTCTCCCTGAACCTCTCACTTCACACACCACCTCGACCAAAATACCCTATATCTGCCACTCTATCATTAAACACATTCAACACACTTTCAAAATACTCACTCCATCTCCCTCTCACTTCACCACTACTTATCATTACCTCCCCATTTGCCCCTTTCACCGATGATCCCATTTGTTCTCTTGTCTTACGCACTTTTTTATTTACCTCCTTCCAAAACATCTTTTTATTCTCTCTCAGATTTAATGATACTCTCTCACCCCAACTCTCATTTGCCCTCTTTTAAACCTCTTGCACTATTCTCTTGAATTCTTGCCTCTTTCTTTTAACATGTCCCAGTCATTTGCACAATTTCCCTACAAAAATCATCCAAATGCCTCTCTCTCTTCTCTTTCACTAACAATCTTACTTCTTCATCCCACCACTCACTACCCTTTCTAGTCTTTCTACCTCCCACCTTTCTCATGCCACAATCATCTTTTGCGCAAGCTATCACTGCTTCCCTAAATACATCCCATTCTTACCCCACTCCCCTTACAATATTTGCTCTTACCTTTTTCCATTCTGCGATCAATTTCTCCTTGTACCTCCTCACACAAGTCTCCTTTCCAAGCTCACTTACTCTCATCACTCTCTTCACCCCAACATTCCCTCTTCTTTTCTGAAAACCTCTACATATCTATTCCTTCGCCTCCACAAGATAATGATCAGACATCCTTCCAGTTACCCCTCTCAGCACATTTATATCCAAAAGTCTCTCTTCACGCGCCTATCAATTAACACGTAATCCAATAAAGCTCTATGGTCATCCCTCCTACTTACTACGTATACTTATATATATCTCTCTTTTTAAACCAAGTATTCCCAATCACCAGTCCTTTTTCCGCACACAAATATACAAGCTCTTCACCATTTCAATTTACAGCACTGAACATCCCATGTGCACCAATTATTCCCTCAACTTCCAAATTACTCACCTTTGCATTCAAATCATCCATCACTATAACTCGGTCTCGTACATCAAAGCTGTTAACACTCTCACTCCGCTGCTCCAAAAACACTTGCCTCTCATGATCTTTCTTCTTATGAACAGTTCATATGCACCAATAATCACCCATCTCTCTCCATCCACTTTCAGTTTTACCCATATCGATCTAAAGTTTACTTTCTTACACGGGGTCTACACCGGTCATTTCCCAACAGGCTCACATATCTTACCCACCAAAGGGCTTATATAAACTTACATATGAATTGTCAAAATGGTTGGTTTCTTTATTAAGCCCTTTAGTGGGTAAGGTATCGAATTCTAATATCATGAATAATGTAGATTTAGTCAACAAGCTTAACAATATCAATGTTAATTTTGATTTCAAACTAGTTAGCTTTGATGTTTCCTCACTTTTCACAAAAGTTCCAGTTGATGACCTTTTAGAATATTTATTTGATGTCTTGGATGATATTCATTTTACCTGTTGCAAAGTCTGTTTTCATTGAACTAACAAAATTGTGTATTAAAGTCTTTTTTTCTTTCTTTCAAACTATTCGCCATTTCCCGCGTCAGCGAGGTAGCGTTAAGAACAGAGGACTGGGCCTTGGAGGGAATATCCTCACCTGGCCCCCTTCTCTGTTCCTTGTTTTGGAAAATTAAAAAAAAAACGAGAGGGGAAGATTTCCAGCCCCCCGCTCCCTCCCCTTTTAGTCGCCTTCTACGACACGCAGGGAATACGTGGGAAGTATTCTTTCTCCCCTATCCCCAGGGACAGGGGAGAAAGTATTAAAGTCTATGTATTTCAATTCACTGGAGATTTTGCTCAAAAATTGGTATGGCAATGAGTAACCCTCTTTCACCTGTAGTAAGTAATCTTTATATGGAATCTTTTGAAACAAAATTACTAAAGGATATCTTACCTTCTAATGCAATTTGGTTTAGGTATGTAGATGATGTTCTTTGTGTTTGGCCAACAAATGAAAATTTACAAATATTTCTTCCCTTACTTAACAATTTAGTACCTTCCATCAAATTTACCGTAGAAAATGAAAATAATGGTATATTACCATTTGTTAATTGCATGATCCATAGGCAAGGAAACAAGTTTAAGTTTAGCATATACAGAAAACCTACCAATGTATGCTCATATATCCATTATTACTCATCTCAACATGACAGAGTTAAATTATCATCATTTCAGTCTATGTTCCTTAGGGGCTTACGTATTTGCAGTCCTGAGTATATTGAAGATCAATTTAAGAAGATATATTCTATTGGATCTAAGTTAAAGTACCCTAGATCTTTCATTGATAAATCCCTTAAGTTAGCAAAGAAATCATTTTATATGGTTGAGCCCAAACCTCTCCTTGATACCAAGAATCTTTTAGTTCTCCTTTTTGATAATAATTTTACTTTACCTCCATTTTACTTAAATCATATAATGTAAATGTTGCCTTCAGCAACAACAATACTATAAAAGATATTTTAATCAGGAATTTACCTGAAAATTCTATTGGGTGCATCTATAAAGTGCCATGTAGAAATTGTGATAAGTTTTATGTTGGGGAGACTGATAGGGATCTTTCTGTTAGACTTAATCAACGAAAATATAGTATAAGAACGGGACAAGAATCAAATGCCTTGCTCAGTCACGTTAAAAACTATGATCATTGCATCGACTGAGTAATGACATCTCAGTTATTAATGCTAACTCTATTACCACGAGAAATATCATTGAATCTTCTATTTGATAAAATTTGTAAAATGATAAGTCTATGATACGCTCGTTGTCTGTCTTGGACAATCGCATGTTTACCTAACTACGTCTCTTCGTTGTATATCAACTGACTGTCATATTTCTCTCTTGTGTCTCCCCTAATGATGTGATTATTACACGAAAGTGCACTTGGGAACTTATCGTGTTTCATATTTTCACACATATATATATATAAATATATATATATATATATATATATATATATATATATATATATATATATATATATATATATATATATATATATATATATATATATATATATATATATATATATATACATTATCATCATTACTATACTTTGTCGCTGTCTCCTGCGTTAGCGAGGTAGCGCAAGGAAACAGACGAAAGAATGGCCCAACCCACCCACATACACATGTATATACATACACGTTCACACACGCACATATACATACCAATACATCTCAACGGATACATATATATATATATACACACACACACACACACACACACACACATATATATATATATATATATATATATATATATATATATATATATATATATATATATATATATATATATATATATATATATTTTTTTTTATTTTTTTATTATACTTTGTCGCTGTCTCCCGCGTTTGCGAGGTAGCGCAAGGAAACAGACGAAAGAAATGGCCCAACCCCCCCCCCCCCATACACATGTATATACATACGTCCACACACGCAAATATACATACCTACACAGCTTTCCATGGTTTACCCCAGACGCTTCACATGCCTTGATTCAATCCACTGACAGCACGTCAACCCCGGTATACTACATCGCTCCAATTCACTCTATTCCTTGCCCTCCTTTCACCCTCCTGCATGTTCAGGCCCCGATCACACAAAATCTTTTTCACTCCATCTTTCCTCCTCCAATTTGGTCTCCTCCTTCTCCTCGTTCCCTCCACCTCCGACACATATATCCTCTTGGTCAATCTTTCCTCACTCATTCTCTCCATGTGCCCAAACCACTTCAAAATATCCTCTTCTGCTCTCTCAACCACGCTCTTTTTAATTCCACACATCTCTCTTACCCTTACGTTACTCACTCGATCAAACCACCTCACACCACACATTGTCCTCAAACATCTCATTTCCAGCACATCCATCCTCCTGCGCACAACTCTATCCATAGCCCACGCCTCGCAACCATACAACATTGTTGGAACCACTATTCCTTCAAACATACCCATTTTTGCTTTCCGAGATAATGTTCTCGACTTCCACACATTCTTCAAGGCCCCCAGAATTTTCGCCCCCTCCCCCACCCTATGATCCACTTCCATCCGCTGCCAGATCCACTCCCAGATATCTAAAACACTTTACTTCCTCCAGTTTTTCTCCATTCAAACTTACCTCCCAATTGACTTGACCCTCAAACCTACACATTTACTCTTAACTTTCTTCTTCCACACACTTTACCAAACTCAGTCACCAGCTTCTGCAGTTTCTCACATGAATCAGCCACCAGCGCTGTATCATCAGCGAACAACGACTGACTCACTTCCCAAGCTCTCTCATCCCCAACAGACTTCATACTTGCCCCTCTTTCCAAAACTCTTGCATTTACCTCCCTAACAACCCCATCCATAAACAAATTAAACAACCATGGAGACATCACACACCCCTGCCGCAAACCTACATTCACGGAGAACCAATCACTTTCCTCTCTTCCTACACGTACACATGCCTTACATCCTCGATTAAAACTTTTCACTGCTGCTAACAACTTTCCTCCCACACCATATATTCTTAATACCTTCCACAGAGCATCTCTATCAACTCTATCATATGCCTTCTCCAGATCCATAAAAGCTACATACAAAGCCATTTGCTTTTCTAAGTATTTCTCACATACATTCTTCAAAGCAAACACCTGATCCACACATCCTCTACCACTTCTGAAACCACACTGCTCTTCCCCAATCTGATGCTCTGTACATGCCTTCACCCTCTCAATCAACACCCTCCCATATAATTTACCAGGAATACTCAACAAACTTATACCTCTGTAATTTGAGCACTCACTCTTATCCCCTTTGCCTTTGTACAATGGCACTATGCACGCATTCCGCCAATCCTCAGGCACCTCACCATGAGTCATACATACATTAAATAACCTTACCAACCAGTCAACAATACAGTCACCCCCTTTTTTAATAAATTCCACTGCAATACCATCCAAACCTGCTGCCTTGCCGGCTTTCATCTTCCGCAAAGCTTTCACTACCTCTTCTTTGTTTACCAAATCATTTTCCCTAACCCTCTCACTTTGCACACCGCCTCGACCAAAACACCCTATATCTGCCACTCTATCATCAAACACATTCAACAAACCTTCAAAATACTCACTCCATCTCCTTCTCACATCACCACTACTTGTTATCACCTCCCCATTTACGCCCTTCACTGAAGTTCCCATTTGCTCCCTTGTCTTACGCACTTTATTTACCTCCTTCCAGAACATCTTTTTATTCTCCCTAAAATTTAATGATACTCTCTCACCCAACTCTCATTTGCCCTTTTTTTCACCTCTTGCACCTTTCTCTTGACCTCCTGTCTCTTTCTTTTATACATCTCCCACTCAATTGCATTTTTTCCCTGCAAAAATCGTCCAAATGCCTCTCTCTTCTCTTTCACTAATACTCTTACTTCTTCATCCCACCACTCACTACCCTTTCTAATCAACCCACCTCCCACTCTTCTCATGCCACAAGCATCTTTTGCGCAATCCATCACTGATTCCCTAAATACATCCCATTCCTCCCCCACTCCCCTTACTTCCATTGTTCTCACCTTTTTCCATTCTGTACTCAGTCTCTCCTGGTACTTCCTCACACAGGTCTCCTTCCCAAGCTCATTTACTCTCACCACCCTCTTCACCCCAACATTCACTCTTCTTTTCTGAAAACCCATACAAATCTTCACCTTAGCCTCCACAAGATAATGATCAGACATCCCTCCAGTTGCACCTCTCAGCACATTAACATCCAAAAGTCTCTCTTTCGCACGTCTGTCAATTAACACGTAATCCAATAACGCTCTCTGGCCATCTCTCCTACTTACATAAGTATACTTATGTATATCTCGCTTTTTAAACCAGGTATTCCCAATCATCAGTCCTTTTTCAGCACATAAATCTACAAGCTCTTCACCATTTCCATTTACAACACTGAAAACCCCATGTATATCAATTATTCCCTCAACTGCCACATTACTCACCTTTGCATTCAAATCACCCATCACTATAACCCGGTCTCGTGCATCAGAACCACTAACACACTCATTCAGCTGCTCCCAAAACACTTGCCTCTCATGATCTTTCTTCTCATGCCCAGGTGCATATGCACCAATAATCACCCACCTCTCTCCATCAACTTTCAGTTTTACCCATATTAATCGAGAATTTACTTTCTTACATTCTATCACATACTCCCACAACTCCTGTTTCAGGAGTACTGCTACTCCTTCCCTTGCTCTTGTCCTCTCACTAACCCCTGACTTTACTCCCAAGACATTCCCAAACCACTCTTCCCCTTTACCCTTGAGCTTCGTTTCACTCAGAGCCAAAACATCCAGGTTCCCTTCCTCAAACATACTACCTATCTCTCCTTTTTTCACATCTTGGTTACATCCACACACATTTAGGCACCCCACTCTGAGCTTTCGAGGAGGATGAGCTATTGACGTTTGTGTAAATAAATTGTACATTTCCTTCTTCCATAGCCAGAGGTTGAACCATTATGTGACATTCATTTTTTCATTCATTTCAAGCTAGAAGTTTCAGTTTTCTAAATTGTTTCTTACATTTTTCATATGTATATATATATATGTATGTGCGTGTGTGTATGTGTGTGTGCATGTGTGTGTGTGTGTGTGTGTGTGTGTATGTGTGTATGTATATATATATATGTATATTATCCCTGGGGATAGGGGTGAAAGAATACTTCCCACGTATTCCTCGCGTGTCGTAGAAAGCGACTAGAGGGGACGGGAGCGGGGGGCCAGAAATCCTCCCCTCCTTGTATTAACTTTCTAAAATGGGAAACAGAAGATATATATATATATATATATATATATATATATATATATATATATATATATATATATATATATATATATATATATATATATATATATATATATATATATATATATATATACGAATAAAGTGCATATGAACGCACACCCTCATAGAACATACAAACCTCCAACAGCCAGGATCGAGGTTTATATGTTCTATGAAGGTGCACGTTCATATGCACTTTATTCGTATTCATATACCTCCGCGTTGTACAGTTAGGTTCAGTAAAATGCTATCTGCTGGCTATGTGCGCCTGTTAGGAAATAGCCGGTGTAGACCCCGTTGCTCACCAACGTGAGACGAAAGTGATTCGATTACATAGTAATCGAATAGTTATTTCCTATTAGCCAGGCCCATAGCTTAGTGGTTAGCATTCCCGCTTCTTGCATAGGGGTCCCGGGTTCGATCCTGGATGTTGGAGGTTTGTATCTTCTATGAAGGTGCGCGTTCATATGCACTTTATTAGTATTCATATACCTCCGCGTTGTGCAATTAGGTTCGGGAGAATGCTATCTGCTGGCTATGTGCGCCTGTTGGGAAATAACCGTTGCAGACCCCGTTGCTCACCAACGTGAGACGAAGGGTATTCGAGTACATAGTATTCGAATAGTTATTTCCTATTAGCCTGGCCCATAACCTAGCGGTAGCATTCCCGCCTGTGACATAGGGGTCCCGGGTTCTATCCTGGCTGTTGGAGGCTTGTATGTTCTATGAAGGTGCGCGTTCATATGCACTTTATTCTTATATATATATATATATATATATATATATATATATATATATATATATATATATATATATATATATATATATATATATATATATATATATATATATATATATATATATATATATATATATATATATATATATATATATATATATATATATATATATATATATATATATATATATATATATTATATATATATATATATATATATATATATATATATATATATATTACCTTGCTTTGATTCACATTTACTCTCAACTTTCTCCTCTCGCACAATCTTCCAAACTCAGTCATCATCCTCTGCAGTTTCTCACATGGATTAGCTGTATAATCGGCAAACAACAGCTGACTCGCTCCCAGCCCTTCTCATCCCCAACAGATGGCATATTTTCCACTTTCTCCAAAACTTGAATTTACCTCCCTAACCACCCTATCCGTAAAGAAATTAACCAACCATGGAGACATTACGCACCCCTGCCGCACATCAACCTTCACTGGGAACCATTTATTTGCCTCTCGCACATTATCGACCTGCTTCCAAAAAATCTATTTACTCTTCCTAAAGTTTAATGATGCTCTCTCACCCCAACTCAAATTTGCCCTCTTTTTCAACCCTTACACCTTCCACTTGACTTTCTGTCGCTTTTTCTTACACATCTCCTCACCATTTTCGCTTCTATGTAAGTAACGTCCAAATGCCTGTCTTTCTTTTTGACTAGCAACTTTCTTCATCCCACCACTCACTAACCTTTCTGATCTGTCCACCTCCCACCTTTCTCATGCCACATGCATCTCTTGCACATGCCACCAGTCAGCCTCTTCTCGTATTTCTTCACCTAAGTCTTCTTTCTAAGCTCACTTACTTTCACTACTCTATTCTCCCATCATTCTCTTATTTTTTGAAAACCTCTACAAATTTTCACTTTTTTCTCCACAAGATAGTGATCAGACATCCTACCAGCAGCACCTCTCAGCATTTTTATATCCAAAAGTCTCTATTTTACACACCCATCAATTGATCCAATGATCCCCGTTGACCATCTCTCCTACTCGTATACATATACTTGTGTATATTTCTCTTTTGAAACCAAGCATCCCAATCACTAGTCTTTTTTCAGCATACAAATCCACAAGCTCGTCACCATTTCCATTCACAGCACTAAATACCCTTTGCCCACCAATTAGACCCTCAACTGCCACATTACTCACCTTCGCATCTAAATTACCCATCACTATAACCCGGTCTCGTGCATCAAAGCTGCTGACACACTCACTCAGCTGCTCCCAAAGCAAATGCCTCTCATGATCTTTCTTCTCATAATGAGGTACACAGGCACCAATGATCACCCATCTTTCGCCATCCACTTTCAGTCTTATCCACATTAATCTAGAATTTAGTTTTTTACACTCTATCACTCTCCTTCCCAAGCTCTTGTCCTGTCAACAGCACCTCACTTTACCCCCAAGACGTTTCCAAACCATTCCTCCCCTTTATCTTTGAACTTCCTTTCACATAGCCAAAACATCCAGGTTCCCCTTCTCAAACATTCTACCTATCTCTCCTTTCTTTTCATGTTGGTTACATCCACAGTCATTCAGATCCCGTGATCTAAGCCTTCGAGGAGGATGAGCACTCCCCGCTTGCCTCTGTCTTTCCTTTTTAGAAATCGAAATACGAGAACTTGGGGGGGGGGGTTCCAGCCCCTCGCTCCCCCCCCTTTAGTCACCTTCTACGACACGCAGAGAATACTGAGGTTGAATTTTTTCTCCCATACTAATCAGTAAAATAGGATCTAAATTCGTAAAACCATATCATCGATTTTGGTTTCTCTTCAGTATTCCTTCATATTTTGCTGATGATTCCGGCTAATAAACTCTAACTTTCATGTTGCTTTCTAGATGGTACAATTTTTCCCTTCTCTGTACGTAGAATTTTGAGACTTGATTATGAATCTCTCCTAAGGTTTGCTATATCAATTTTGTTTTCAGGAAACAGTATACTACATTTAGGTTGATTTTGTATTCCTAAAGCGAATGGTCAAAATTCACAGTTCACAACATGTTTAGCACATTTACATAAAGTTGCGTTTGTAGAATCAAGCAAAAAATTGCTTTTACCGGACAGTCTCTCCATCGGGATGAAGCATTCGACAATGATCAACCATCATCTTCGTATTCCATAACCCTTGTTGATGGAGTATTGCTGTGTATTGACGAATATTGATGAATATTGCTGTGTATTGACGAATATTGATGAATATTGCTGGATATTGCTGAATATTGATGAATATTGCTGTGTATTGACGAATATTGATGAATATTGCTGGATATTGCTGAATATTGATGAATATTGCTGTATATTGACGAATATTGATGAATATTGCTGGACATTGCTGAATATTGATGAATATTGCTGTGTATTGACGAATATTGATGAATATTGCTGGATATTGCTGAATATTGATGAATATTGCTGGATATTGACGAATATTGATGAATATTGCTGGATATTGCTGAATATTGATGAATATTGCTGGATATTGACGAATATTGATGAATATTGCTGGATATTGACGAATATTGATGAATATTGCTGGATATTGACGAATATTGATGAATATTGCTGTATATTGACGAATATTGATGAATATTGCTGGATATTGACGAATATTGATGAATATTGCTGTGTATTGACGAATATTGATGAATATTGCTGGATATTGCTGAATATTGATGAATATTGCTGGATATTGCTGAATATTGATGAATATTGCTGTATATTGATGAATATTGATGAATATTGCTGTATATTGATGAATATTGATGAATATTGCTGGATATTGCTGAATATTGATGAATATTGCTGTATATTGATGAATATTGATGAATATTGCTGGATATTGACGAATATTGATGAATATTGCTGGATATTGCTGAATATTGATGAATATTGCTGTATATTGACGAATATTGATGAATATTGCTGGATATTGCTGAATATTGATGAATATTGCTGTATATTGACGAATATTGATGAATATTGCTGTATATTGATGAATATTGATGAATATTGCTGGATATTGACGAATATTGATGAATATTGCTGGATATTGCTGAATATTGATGAATATTGCTGTATATTGACGAATATTGATGAATATTGCTGGATATTGCTGAATATTGATGAATATTTACCATTTACTGAATATCATCTTACTGGTATCACCGAAATCATCAGAAAAGAATTTTTTTTTTTTGGTGAAGAAGATATAAATCGTCTTAAGATAAATTCACAAGATAGTTTCACGATACTTAAGACTGTGAAGTTTCAGCGAGTTCAGCAAAGTTTCAGTTTTCTTTGTTGTTAGGAAGATTATGGTAAACCAGTTTGAAAGATTGCCATCATTATGTTCCATAGAATCCATGAATTTATCAAAACTGTTGACACCGACTCTTAATGTTTGACCTAAGTAACATTCTTCCCTCCAAATGTGCATCACGTATGTGGGGAATTATATGACCGAGATCATGAAACGCTTCACCTTCTTGCTTCAAAACGTTAATTAGATTTTGCATCATACTAAGCGTCACTGATTTTTGTTTGCCACTGAACTAGTCTCTCACTCTACATACATGCACTTGAGTCCTGCTGTGGGGACCAGCTGTTGTCCTGATCACCAAATTCACATCCAAAGTGATGACAGTCGCAAGGTTTGATCATGGATGATATAATTCTTCGTGGAGAAGCAAATAACTTTACTAAAAGTGACGAAAAAGCTTTTCTTTTCAAACGTAAGCGTCAGAGTATTTCTTGTGACACGTATCCGAATATCCTTCAGCCAATATCTCATATACCAAATGCAATATGCAAATTCTGATTTCTCTATAATAAACAGCACTTTCACATTAACTGCAATGGAATAGTCAAGTAGCAATCCTCATATGCTTCTACCTAAAAGATTTTTCAAAGTCTTTATTCTCATTAAAATTCTTGTGAAACAAAGACAATTTATTCACAACTTTGTAAAGGTCGTTTTCACTATAAGATTAAAACGTTAAGCTTCTAGTGTAAAATGTTTGAAAATCAACGAAGCGCATACCACGCATCGCTGTTGTAGAGATGAAAAAACATTAAGTGCACGTGATTAAAAACAAACTATGTAGTTTTTACCTCGCGTGCTCATGTTAACCCATGCGTGAAATCAACCTTTAACGTTCAAATGTCAGTCAAATGATACAGGGTATATAAAACACACTACCTATTGCTACATAGGACACGATATTCATCCATGAAACTTACAAATGTAGAGAATCATTTGAGTTAGGTCACTTTCATAATGATATGGTATTTATCATTTCAGTGTAAGCAAGAAAATGCTCTAAGACGCTGCAACAGATAATCGTAACATACAAGTCAGCCTCGCACAGGTTTGTACATTACAACTGTTTCTTTCAGCATCTTCAGGACTCTCCGATACAGCCAGTCTTACTGTTATGTTCTATAAGCTCCAGGAGAGTAACAGAAGCTGACAAGGACATCGTGAAGGCGTCATGGCTACTGTCATATAGTAAGAGCTCTGGAAGTGTGAGGGTTGATGTTTACAAAGATGGAGTCAAGTGGGAGTCGTCTTTGCTCTTTCGTGCAATATCTCCGTTAGCTCTGTAACGGAATGTTACTGAAAACTCCAGTTTTGTAGAACAAACACATTGAGTAGGATGTCCAATTTGGCAGCTCGTTCGTAAGTTCAGATCTAGCAAACACACCCGGTATTTCATCTTCACTGTCCAAGAATGCTTTGATATGGCTTGACACTTATGCTATCAAATGACCCAGTGATATCCACTTTCCTGAGAGAACTGGTATTCCTGTGTCCCGAACTCCTATACCTCTATTGAATAGATATTCTTTTAACCCTTCGTCCTAAGGAGAGTAGATAATCTGAGAAGAACAAGAGAGTGTTCTATAAGATGAATAAATACATCTCTGTCTAGCAAGAAAACATCCAAGATAGACTTAGGATCATTGTACATTATAACAAATGCATTTATAAGTACAGTTTTTTTTTATGTTAATTAAGACAGCATGGGCAATTGAGGCCCTAATCAAGACCATCCCATTAACGCTATATATTCATGTATTACTTATTAATAATACTTTTTCGCTGTCTCCCGCGATAGCAAGGTAGCGCAAGGAAACAGAAGAAAGAATGGCCCAACCCATCCACATACACACACACACACACACACACACACACACACACACACACAAACACACACGCATATAACCCTGGGGATTGGGGAGAAAGAATACTTCCCACGCATTCCTCACGTGTCGTACAAGGCGACTAAAGGGGACGGGAGCGGGGTGCTAGAAACCCTCCCATCCTTGTATTTTAACTTTCTAAAAGATGAAACAGAAGAAGGAGTCACGCGGGGAGTGCTCATTCTCTCGAAGACTCAGATTGGGGTGTCTAAATGTGTGTGGATATAACCAAGATGAGAAAAAAGGAGAGATAGGTCGTATGTTTGAGAAAAGGAACCTAGATGTTTTGGCTCTGAGTGAACCGAAGCTCAAGGGTAAAGGGGAAGAGTGGTTTGGGAATGTCTTGGGAGTAAAGTCAGGGGTTAGTGAGAGGACAAGAGTAATGGAAGGAGTGGTACTATTCCTGAAACAGGAGTGGTGGAGTATGTGATAGAGTGTAAGAAAGTAAACTCTAGATTGATATGGGTAAAACTGAAAGTAGATGGAGAGAGATGGCTGATTATTGGTGCATATGCACCTGGGAAGGAGAAGAAAGATCATGAAACGCAAGTGTTTTGAGAGCAGCTGAGTGAGTGTGTTAGTAGTTTTGATGCACGAGACCGGGTTATAGTGATTGGTGATTTGAGTGCAAAGGTCAGTAATGTGGCAGTTGAGGGAATAATTGGTGTACATGGGGTGTTCAGTGTTGTCAATGGAAATGGTGAAGAGCTTGTTGATTTATGTGCTGAAAAAGGACTGGTGATTGGGAATACCTTGTTTAACAATAGAGATATACATAAGTATACGCATGTAAAAAGGAGAGATGCCCAGAGAGCGTTATTGGATTACGTGTTAATTGATAGGCGCGCGAAAGAGAGACTTTTGGATGTTAATGTGCTGAGAGGTACAACGGGAGGGATGTCTGATCATTATCTTGTGGAGGCGAAGGTGAAGATATGTAGAGGTTTTCAGAAAAGAAGGGAGAATGTTGGGGTGAAGAGAGTGGAGGGCGCAAGTGAGCTTGGGAAGGAGACTTGTGTGAGGAAGTACCAGGAGAGACTGAGTACAGAGTGGAAAAAGGTGATAACAAAGGACGTAAGAGGAGTGGGGGAGGAATGGGATGTATTTAGGGAAGCAGTGATGGCATGTGCAAAAGATGCTTGTGGCATGAGAAGAGTGGGAGGTGGGTTGATTAGAAAGGGTAGTGAGTGGTGGGATGAAGAAGTATGATTATTAGTGAAAGCGAAGAGAGAGGCATTTGGACGATTTTTGCAAGGAAATATTGCAAATGAGTGGGAGATGTATAAAAGAAAGAGGCAGGAGATCAAGAGAAAGGTGCAAGAGGTGAAAAAGAGGGCAAATGAGAGTTGGGGTGAGAGAGTATCATTAAATCTTAGGGAGAATAAAAAGATGTTTTGGAAGAAGGTAAATAAAGTGCGTAAGACAAGGGAACAAATGGGAATTTCAGTGAAGAGGACTAATGGGGAGGTGATAACAAGTAGTGGTGATGTAAGAAGGAGGTGGAGTGAGGATTTGTTGGATGTGTTTGTTGGATGTGTTTCATGATAGAGTGGTAGATATAAGGTGTTTTGGTCGAGGTGGTGTGCAAAGTGAGAGGGTTAGGGTGAATTATTTGGTAAACAGAGAAGAGGTAGTAAAAGCTTTGTGGAAGATGACAGCGGGGAAGGCAGCGAGTTTGGATGGTACTGCAGTGGAATTTATTAAAAAAAGGAGGTGACTGTATTGTTGACTGGTTGGTAAGGTTGTGTAATATATGTATAACTCATGGTGAGGTGCCTGAGGATTGGCTGAATGCATGCATAGTGCCATTGTACAAAGGAAAAGGGGATAAAGGTGAGTACTCAAATTACAGAGGTACAAATTCGTTGAGTATTCCTGGGAAATTATATGGGAGGGTATTGACTGAGAGGGTGAAGGCATGTACAGAGCATCAGATTGGGGAAGAGCAGTGTGGTTTGAGAAGTGGTAGAGATGTGTGCATCAGGTGTTTGCTTTGAAGAATGTATGTGAGAAATACTTAGAAAAGCAAATGGATTTGTATGTAGCATTTATGGATCTGGAGAAGGCATATGATAGAGTTGATATAGATGCTCTGTGAAAGGTATTAAGAATATATGGTGTGGGAGGCAAGTTGTTAGAAGTGGTGAAAAGTTTTTATCGAGGATGTAAGGCAGGTGTGCGAGTGTGAAGAGGGGAAAGTGATTGGTTCTCAGTGAATGTCGGTTTGCGGCAGGGGTACGTGATGTCTCCATGGTTGTTTGATATCTTTATGGATGGGGTTATTAGGGAGGCAAATGGAAGAGTTTTGGAGAGAGGGGCAAGTATGCAGTCTGTTGTGGATGATAGAGCTTGGGAAGTGAGTCAGTTGTTGTTCGCTGATGATAGGGCGCTGGTGGCTGATTCATGTGAGAAACTGCAGAAGCTGGTGACTGAGTTTGGAAAAGTGTGTGGAAGAAGAAAGTTAAGAGTAAATGGTGAATAAGAGCAAGGTTATTAGGTACAGTAAATATATATATTATATATATATATATTAATATATAAATATATATATATATATATATATATATATATATATATATAATATAAA
>NW_027264447.1:0-20532 GCF_036320965.1 Panulirus ornatus | reverse complement strand
GTTTTGCACGATGGAAAAACTGGTTCATTTGTCATGGTTTGTAAGACGAGACTATGAACAGTTTGACCAGAGAATGAATCATGTGCAAGTTAGTAGGAAAAATCAAGGTATAAAGAAAACGTAAGAAAAATGAGGAAATCAAGAAGAACTTTAAGGGGTCAGGTCAAAGGTTAGGTCCATGATAGTAGGTGGTTGTACCGGTTCGTTGTTCAAGGGTCATAAGGTACTATCATGAGGTGACCTAACACTTCACCAATTTACAGCTAATGAGGGTTCTTGTTCAGGACTTTTCTTATTAATTTAACGAATGAAATATCTTTACTATTATCTTAATTCTTACGGAAAGTATTGTAGAAGAGAGAACGGATCCTCTCTCTTTAATATCCCGTAGTGGTTCAGGGAGCCAGCACGACCACTGGGTGTGACTCAAGTAGATAAGAAAATGTGTGTTGTGCCTATGTTGGTGTGAGGTGCGCGCAGATTTTTTCTTAATTTGGATTTAACATCTGGGTTTGATTATGTCTTGTGATGTGCCTGGTTATATTTGTAAAAATGGGGGATAACGGATGCAGACGAGAAAGTGTGACAACTAACTGACTGGTGAGTTGGTTTCAGACAGAAGTGAATTTTAAATCGAGTTAGGATGACGCATGTTTTTTGTTTTTTTTGGTTAATTAAGGTTCTTTTGTTATAAGTTTCGTCATTATTGTTGGGGAAAAACAAGTTGATGAATTCGAAGCAGTAGTGGAGCTTCTTATATTTAGGTAAGATGGTTATATGGGACGGGATCTAGTGTCTTCTTGAAAAACAGTTGATCATTATGGATATCATGAAGTCATCGGGAATATCATGTGGACTTTGCTTCTTCATGTGAATACTTTTGATTTACTTTTTTAGAAATTACGTACATTAAAATTACGACACATTGAAAGTATCGAAAATAAAATCTATTTTACATTTTATTTTCTTAAAGAGGTATATTTGAAACAAGTTCAGCGTAGGTTTCACATTCTGTTTAATGTAATCCTTATGAAAATTCTGCTTTATTGATTTGGATATATATTGGTTTCTGGGAAGAAAAACATCGTCCACTTTTCCGTACTACGCGAGCCGAGGGCTGAACACCCTTTCCTTGACTCCGTGTGGGAAAATCGATCTACAGAAACTATTGTTTCGTTTCTAAATTTAATTTATTGATGTTTTTTCGTTAGCTAAGACGACTTAAAGCGGGAAAGTGACATATATATACTCTCGCTCGCTCGTCATTATATATAATATATATATATATATATTTTTATATATATTATATCTATTTATATCATATATATATATTTATAATATTATATATATTTAATTTATTCATTTCTATCTATTTTGCTTTGTCGCTGTCTCCGGTTTGCGAGGTAGCGCAGGAAAAAGGACGAAAGAAATGTAGCAACCACCCCATACAATGTTTATACATACTCACTCACACACGCAATTATACATACCTATACATCTCAAATGTACACATATTATATATACACACTCAGAACCACATATACTCTTGCACACAATTCACACTGTCTGCCTTTATTAATTCTCGCATCCTCGCGCACATGATTACCATCCCCCTCCCCCCCTGTGTGCGAGGGTAAGCGTAATTGGTAGCGCTAGGGGGAAGACAACAAAGGCCCATTCGTTCACACTCAGTCTCTAGCACTGTATGCCTATTGAGTCCGAAAACCACAGTCCCTTTCACATCCTGGCCAACACAACTTTCATGGTTTACCCCCGACGCTCTCTTACCTGATTCAATCCACTGGACAGCCGTAAACCCGGTTTAACACAGCATTCAATTCACTCTTTCCTTGCAGCCTTTCACTTCCTGCTTGTCCAGGGCCCCGATCACACCAAATTCTTTTTCCACAGCCATCTTTCTCCCCAATGTGGTAATACCCTCTTATCCTCTTTCCTCCACCTCCGACACATATATCCTCTTGGTTAATTCATTAATCTCTCTTTCTTCTTGGTGACCAAACCATTTCAAAACCACCCTTTTGCTCCTTCAACCATTTGGGCCCCTCTT
Source organism: Panulirus ornatus (assembly GCF_036320965.1). Classification (NCBI taxonomy): domain Eukaryota; kingdom Metazoa; phylum Arthropoda; class Malacostraca; order Decapoda; family Palinuridae; genus Panulirus; species Panulirus ornatus. Next base: position 18,464 of record NW_027264447.1, on the reverse strand, counting down.
TTTATTTCCAACATTCATCTCTTACCCTTATACATTACTTTATCGATCAAAACCACCTCACACCACCACATTGTCCTCTACATCTCATATCAGCACATCCACCTACTGTGCACATCTCTTCCATAGCCCCACGCACTCGCAGCCATCAACATTGTTCGGAACACTATTCTTCAAACATAGCCATTTGTGCTTTCCGAGATAATGTTCTCGATTCCACACATTCTTCAAGGCTCCAGGATTTTCGCCCCTCCCTTCCCTATGATTCACTTCGCTTACCATGGTTTCCATCCGTGCCGATCACTCCCAGATATCTAAAACACTTCACTTCATCCAGTTTTTTCTTCGTTCAAATCTTACTCCCAATTTGACTGGAACTAACCTAATGTACCATAATTAACCAGGCTTTATTCCACATTTATCTTAACTTTTATCTTTCACTATTTTACCAAACTCGGCTCCAGCTTCGCAGTCATCACATCGATTCAAGCCTCCTGCGCTGTATCATCAGCGAACATACAACTGACTCACTTCCCAAGCTATTCATCCACAACAGTCTTATCTTATACTTGCCCCTCTTTCCAAAAATCTGCAGTCAACTCCTAACAACTCCCATCCATAAACATTAAACACCATGGGCATCACAAACCTGCCGCCAAACTAATTCTCTAAGAACCAATCACTTTCCCTCTCTCTTACCCGTAAACATGCCTTACATCCTCGTTAAAAACTTTTTCAATGCTTCTAACAACCTTGCCTCCCAACCCTATTTATTAATACCTTCCACAGTAGATATCTATCCACTCCATATATGCCTTCTCCAGATCATAAAAGTACATACATATCCATTAGCATTTCTAAGTATTCTAACATACATTTTTCAAAGCAACCACTATCCAACATCCTCTACCACTTCTGAAACCTCACTGCTCTTCCCAATCTGTATGCTTCTGTACATGCCTTCACCCTCTCAATCAATTACCCCTCCATATAATTTACCAGGAGAATACTCAAGAAAAATTATACCTACCTCGTAAAATATCTGAGCACTCATTTATCCCTTTGTTTGTACAATGGCACTATGCACGCACTTCCGCAAATCTCAAGGCACCTCACCATGAGTCATGTTACATTAAATAACCTTACCACCAGTCAACAATACAGTCACCCCTTTTTTAATAAATTCCAACTACTAATTACAATCCAACCTGCCTGCTGGCCGTTTCTCTCCGCAAAGCTTTTTGCTACCTTTCTCCTGTTTACAAATCATTTTCCCTAACCTCCCTTTGCACACCACCTCGACCAAACACCCCTATATTATTATATATATATTATTATATTTTATATATATATATATATATATATATATATATATATATATTATATAATTTATATAGATTATTTTTTTTTTTTTTTTTTATACTTTGTCGCTGTCTCCGCGTGCTGCGAGGTAGCGCAAAGGAAAACAGACGAAAGATATGGCCCACCCCCCCCATACGCATGTACATACAACTCCAACACTCGCAAAATGTACATACCTACACAGATTCCCAGGTTTACCCCAGACGCTTCACATGCCTTGCTCTTCAAATCCACTGACTGCACGTCACCCTGTATACCACATGACTCCAAGTCATCTCTATTTCTTGCCGCTTTCACACTCCGGCATTTGTTTTCAGGCCCGATTCACCCAAAATCTTTTTCACTCCATATTTCACCCTCCAATTGGTCTCCCTCTTCTTCGTTCCCCTCCTCCTCCGACATAATCCTATTGGTCATTCTCCTCACTAATTTCTCTCCATGTGCCAACATTTCAAAACACCCTCTTTGCTTCTCAAACACGCTCTTTTTATTTCCACACATCTTCTCTTACCCTTACGTTACTTACTCCGATCAAACAAATCCACACCACACATTGTCTCAAACATCTCATTTCCAGCACTTCCATCCTCCGGCGCACAATCTTTATCCATAGGCCCACGCATTAGCTTACCATAAAACATTGTTGGAAACCACTATTCCCTAAAAACATACCCATTTTTGCTTTCCGAGATAATGTTTCCCCTCAAATTTTTCCACACATTTTTCAAGGCTCCCAAAATTTTCCCCCCTTTCCCCCCCTATGATCCACTTCCGCTTCCATGGTTCCTTCCGCTGACAGATCCACTCCCAGATATCTAACCTTCACTCTCCAGTTTTTCTCCTTTCAAATTCCCTCCCAATTGACTTAAACCCTCACCCCTATGTCCCTTTAATAACCTTTGCTCTTATTCACTTTTACTCTCAACTTTCTTTCTTCCTCACACTTTACCAAATTCAGTAAACCACTTCTGCAGTTTCCCCAACATGGAATCAGCCCCAGCGCTGTTTCATCGCGAACAACATGACTCATTTCCCCAAGCTCTCCACCCCCCAAACTTCTTTTTTGGGCCCCTCTTTCCAGGACTCTTGCATTCCCTTTCCCTTACACCCCATCCATAAAAAATTTTAAAAAAACCATGGAACATAACTCCCTCCCGAAAACCTACATTCATGAGAACCAATTTCCTTCCCATCTCGTCCTACACTTTCACATGCCTTACAACCCCGATAAAAATTTCACTGCTTCTAAAACTTGCCTCCCACACCATATATTTTAATACCTTCCACAGGATTTTTAAAAAAACTCTTTAATGCCTTTCCAGATCCATAAATGCTACATCAAATCCATTTGCTTTTCTAAGTTTTTTCTCAATACATTTTAAAAGCAAACCCCATGATCCACACTTCCTCTACCACTTCTGAAACCGCACTGTCTTCCCAATTTTGATGCTCTGTCATGCCTTCACCCTCTAATCATACACAAATTTTTTTCCCGGGAAATTTTACCCAACAAATTATACCTCTTTTAATTTGAGTCACTCACTTTTCCCCCTTTGTTTTGTACAATGCCACTATCCACGGGATTCCGGCCCAAACCTCAGGCACCTTTTCCAAAGAAATCATACATACATTAAAAACCTTACCAAACCGTCAACAAAACGTCACCCCGTTCTTAATAAATTCCACTGCAATACCAAACCAAATCTGCTGCCTTGCCGGCTTTAATTCGCAAAGTTTTACTAACCCCTTCTCTGTTTACCCAAAACATTTTCCCCAACCTCTCACTTTGCACAAAACCACCTCCCACAACACCCATATCTGCCCCTCTGTCATCAGACAATTCAACAAACCTTCAAAATACTATTCCCTCTCCTTCTCACATCACCGCTACTTGTTTACAAAAAAAACCCCCCCAAATTTTCGCCCTTATGATTCCCATTTGCTCCCTTTTCTTACGCACCCTAATTTACCTCCTTCCCGAACATCTTTTTATTTTCCTAAAATTTACTGATTTTTCTCTCACCCAACTCTCATTTGCCCTTTTTTTTACCCTCTTGCACCTTTCTCTTGACCTCCTGTCTCTTTTTTTATACTTCTCCCCCTCAATATTTCTTTTTTCCCCGCAAAAAATCGTCCAAATGCCTCTCTTTCTCTGCAAATAAATTTACTTCTTCCCTCCCCCCACTCACTAACCCCTTTTTAAACAGCCCTCCTCCACTCTTTCATGCCCCAGATCTTTTGCCAATCCCTCAATGATTCCCCAAATACATCCCATTCCTCCCCCCTCCCCCTTATTCATTGTTCTCAACCTTTTTCCATCGTACCCCAGTCTCTCCCGGTAATTCCCCACACAGGTTTCCTTCCCCAAACTCTTACTCTTCACCACCTTCTTCACCCCCAAAATTCACTCCTCTTTCAAAAACCCATATAAACTTCACCTTAGCCCCACAAAATAATGATCAGGGAAACCCTCCGTTGCCCCCTCTCAGCACATTAACATCCAAAAGTTCTCTTTCGCACGCCTGTCAATTAACACGTAATCCAATAAAAAGCTCTCTGCCATCTCTCCTACTTACATAAGTATACTTTGTATACTCGCTTTTTAACCGGTATTCCCAATCATCAGTCCTTTTCAGCACATAAATCTACAAGCTCTTCACCATTTCCATTTACCAACACTGAACACCCCTTTCATACCCAAATTTTTCCCTAAATGCCACATTACTCACCCTTTTCATTCAAAAACCCCATCACTTAACCCGGTCTGTGCATCAAAACCGCTAACCACTCATTTAGTGCCTCCAAAAACACTTGCCTTCATGATCTTTTTCTATTATATTTTATATTATATTTATTTTTTTTTGATTTGTCGCTGTCCGCCCCTTTGCGAGGGTTTGCGCAAGGAAACAGATGAAAGAATGGCCCAACCAACCCCATACACTGTATAACATTCCGTACCCACGAAAATACCATACCTATAAATCTAAACCGTATGAGTTTTATATATATATACAACAACACAAGACTATACATATGTACCATTTTTAAAATTTTTTAAAATGTTGCCTTTTTCATCCCAAATCCCCAACCTCGCACACATAAATTTAACAACCCCCTCTCCTCATGTGTCGACTTTTTTAAGCGTTGAAAATGCAACAAAGGGCCCCATTCGTTCACATTCAGTCTCTGCCTGTCATGTAAAAATGCCCCCGAAACCACAGCTTCCTTTCAATTCCATCCTACAGAACTTTCCATGTTTTACCCCAGACGCTTCACATCCCCTGGTTCAATTCACTGACAGCACGTCGACCCCGGTTATCACTTCGTTCCAATTCACTCTATTCCTTGCACGACTTTAACCCTCCTGCATGTTCAGGCCCCGATCATCAAAATCTTTTTCACTCCATCTCTCCACCTCCAATTTTGGTCTCCCACTTTCTTTTTTCCTCCCCTCTGACACATTTTTCTTGGTTATCTTCCTCACTCATTCTCTCCATGTGCCCCAAAACCCATTTCAAAACACCCTCTTCTGCTCTCTCAACCACATCTTTTATTACCTACATCTCTCTTACATTATTATTACTCGAATAAAAACCCTCCATTCACTTATTGTCCTCAACAATTCATTTCCAGCACACCCACCTTGCGCACAACTCTACCCATAGCCCCCCCTCGAAACCCATACAACATTTTGGAACCATTTTCCTTCAAACATCCCAAATTTTTGCTTTCCGAATAAATGTTCTCGACTTTTAAAACTTTCTTCAAGCTCCAAATTTTTTTTTTGCCCCTCCCTACCCTATGATTCACTTCCATTTCCCATGGTTCCATCCGCTGCCAATCCATCCCAGATATCTAAAACACTTTCACTTCCTCCAGTTTTTCCCCATTCAAACTTCCCTTCCCAATTGACTTGGACCCTAAACCCCCAAATGTACCTAAAAACCCTTCCCTCTTATTCCATTTATCTAAAATTTCTTCTTTCACAACTTTCCCAAAAACTCAGTCACCAGCTTCTGCGTTTATCCCATGAATTCAGCCCCCAAAAGCGCTGTATCATCAGCAAACAAATGACATAACTTCCAAGCCTCTAATTTTTACAACAGACGGCATACTTGCCCTCTTTCAAAAACTCTTGCATTCACCTCCCTAAAAACCCCCATCCATAAACAAATTAAAAACCAGGGAAAGACATCCACCCCCCTTGCCGCAAACCTGCATTCACCTGGAACCAATCCTTTACCTCCTCCTACACGTACACTGCCTTACTTCCTCGATAAAAACTTTTCCCCTGCTTTAAACTTGCCTCCCCCACCAAATATTCTTAATTCCTTCCCACACAACACTCACACACGCACACACAACCCCAACACACAAAACACCAAACACATTATATATATATATATATATTTATAGATATATATTATATATATATATTATATATATCTTTGTGGTTGTTTACGAACGCTGTCTTACGTTTCTTCCCCTTAGCAACTGTGAGTTTGTCAGTGTTTGAGCTGTGTGACGTAAGGGTGGGGCTTTTCAGGTGGAACAACGCTGTCATTTGGCCTCAACCGCACTTTTGGTAAGTACAAGGCTATGAACTTTCCTTGGGGTTTTAAAACTGGACTTGAGCCAGACGACGTAATGAGCCCGAGAAGGCTTTATATTCCCCGTTTAGGACTTACTGTAATAGGTAGTGAGTGTGTGTGGATGAGTTTGAGTAATGAGTCTGTGTTGAAATCTTTCTGTGAGTATGGATGTGTTCAGTTCGTATTTAAAAAATGTTGGACCCAAAAGGTCATCCACTGTTGTAAAATAGGATGTGATATATTTGCCAAGGGGTAATGTTTTTTGGGAGGCCTTCATAGGGTAAATGATGGGTTATTACAAATGTCTGGCGCGTAGAACAACCTTTTCACTGTAAACATTAAAAGTCTTTTCCCTTTGAGAGGCGAGATAAAATGGAATGTATCGGGGTGGGCTGGGTGTCACCTGTAGCTGGCTACAGATTATAATTAAACCTTTTTTTTTCCCCAATTTTTACCATCGGGTAATTTGAGGTTTGACCACTAAAGCTTGGGATAAATGTAGGACCAGAAATGCATTTCCTGACGGGGTGTGGCGCTGGATCCAATCAGGTGTCCCCCATGTTGAACCCCCATCCCAAAACTTGTTTGCAGGTGCCGGTCCCCCTGTGTTGTGATGATGTTGGGATAAGCTGGGAGGACGAACCTTCCTGTTGGAGTAAGCTGGGAGGGCGAAAACCCTTTTGTGGAGTAGCTGGAGACGAACGAACCTTTGTTGGAGTAAGTGGGAGGACGGGAAACCCTTTTGTTGGAGTAAGCTGGGAGGACGAACCTTCCTGGGGGGAGTAAGCTGGGGGGCGAAGAACGACCTTCCTGTGGGAGTAAGTGGGAGGCGAACCTGCGGATGGAGTTTGGTGGAAGGGCGAAACTTTAAAGGTGGAGTAAGTGCCCAAAGAAACCTTAGGGGGTAAGGCTGGGAGGACGAACCTTCCCGTGGGAAATAAGTGGGAGGGCGACTGCGGGGGTTTGGGGTAAGGTGGGGGAAAGGGGGAGCTTTCGGGGGGAGTAAAGCTGCATGGGGCGAACCTTTAGTGGAGTAAGTGGGAGGACGTCTTTTAGGTGGTAAGCGGGGAAAGGGGGAACCCTCAGATGGAGTAATGGAGGGGGAGCTTTAAAAGGGGGGAGTAAACTGCAATGCGAACCTTAAGTGGAGTAAGCTGGGAGGGCGAATCTTCACGTGGAGTAAGCTGGGGGGTGGATCATCAGATGGAGTAAGCTGGGAGGGCGAGACTTCGGATGGAGTAAGCGGGTGGGCGAGCCATCAGATGGAGTTAGCTGGGAGGGCGAGCCTTCAGGTGGAGTAAGCTGGAAGGACGAGCTTTATGTGGCGTAATGGGTGGGGTGAACTTTTAGTGTGAGTAAGCTTGAAGACGAGCCTTCATGTGGAGTAAGCTGGGAGGACGAGCCTTTGGTGGAGAAAGGGTGATGGGAGGGGCGAGCCTTCAGGGTGGAGTAAGCTGGAAGGACGAGCCTTTATGTGGCGTAAGCTGGGTGGGTGAACTTTTAGTTGTGGTGTAAGCTTTGAAGACGAGCCTTCATGTGGAGTAAGCTGGGAGACGAGCCTTCTCGGTGTGGAGTAAGCTGGGAGGGCGAACCTTCAGGTGGAGTAAGCTGGGAGGTGAACCTTCAGGTGGAGTAAGCTAGGAGGGCGAACCTTCATGTGGAGTAAGCATGGGAGGGCGAAACTTCAGGTGGAGTAAGCTGGGAGGGAAGCCTTCATGTGGAGTAAGCTGGGAAGGTGAAACTTCAGGATGAAGTAAGCTGGGAGGGCAAGCCTTCATGTGGAGTAAGTGGGAGGGCGAAACTTCAGGTGGAGTAGCGGGGATGGGTGAACTTCAGGTGGAGCAAGCAGGGAAGGTGAATCTTAGGTGGAGTAAGCTTTGAGGGCGAATCTTCATGTGGAGTAAGCTGGAAGGCGAACCTTCAGGTTGGATTAAGCTGCGAGGACGAACCTTCTGGTGGAGTAAGCTGGGGAGGGCGAACTTTCACGTGGTAGTAAGCTGGGAGGGCGAACCTTCAGGTGGAGTAGCTGCGAGGACGAACTTCTGGTGGAGTAAGCTGGGAGGGCGAACCTTCAATAGGAGTAAGCTGGGAAGGTGGATCATCAGGTTGGTGTATTTTGCTGGGAGGGTGAGACTATCGGGTGGAGTAAGATGGAGGTGTGGAAATTTTAGATGGAGTAAGCTGGCAGGCCGAATCTTCACGTGGAGTAGCTGGGGATTGAAGCTTCAGATGTAGTAAGCTAGTGAGGGCGAGCCTTCAAGTGGTAGTAAGGAGCAGGAGGTCGAACCTTCATGTGGAGTAAGCTTGGAGGACGAACCTTCGGTTTAAGTAAGCTGGGAGGGCGAAACTTCATGGTCCAGTAAGTGAGAGGGCGAACCTTTAGGTAGATTAAACTGGGAGGGCAATCTTCAGGTGGAGTAAGCTGGGAGGGCGAACCTTCATGGTGGGAGCTAAGCTAGGAAGGTGAACCTTCAGGTGGAGTAAGCTGGGAGGGTGAACCTTAGGTGGAGTAAGCTTGGAAGGTGAACCTTCAGGTGAGTAAGCTAGGAAGGGTGAACCTTCAGGTGGAGTATATGGGAGGGTGAACCTTCATGGGTGAGTAAGGTGGAGGGTTGAACCTTTCAGGTGGAGAAGGTGGGAGGGTGAACCCTCAGGTGGAGTAAGCTGGAGGGCGTAGCCTTTAGGTGGAGTAAGCTGTGAGGGCGAACCTTCAGGTGGAGTAAGCTGGGAGGGTGAACTTCAGGTGGGAGGAGCTGGAGGGTGAACCTTCAGGTGGAGGAAGCTGGAAGGGCGAACCTTCAGGTGGAGTAAGCTGGGAGGGTGAACCTTTAGGTGGAGTAAGCTGGGAGGGTAAACCTTTATGTGGAGGAAGCTGGGAGGGCGAACCTTCAGGTGGAGTAAGCTTGGAGGGCGAACCTTCAGGTGGAGTAAGCTGGGAGGGTGAACCTTCAGGTGGAGGAAGCCGGGAGGGCGACCTTCAGGTGGAGTAAGCTGGGAGGGTGAACTTCAATTGGAGTAAGCTGGGAGGGTGAACCTTCAGGTGAAGTAAGCTGGGAGGTGAACCTTCAGGTGGAGTAAGCTGGAGGTGTGAACCTTCAGGTGGAGTAAGCTGGGGTGAACCTTCAGGTGGAGTAAGCTGGGAGGGTGAACCTTCAGGTGGAGTAAGGCTGGGAGGGTGAACCTTCAGGTGAAGTAAAGCTGGGAGGGTGAACCTTCAGGTGGAGTAAGCTGGGAGGGCGAACTTCAGGTGGTAAGCTGGGAGGGTGAAACCTTCAGGTGGAGTAAGCTGGGAGGTGAACCTTCAGGTTGGAGTAAGCTAGGATGGCGAAACCTTCAGGTGGAGTAAGCTGGGAGGGCAACTTCAGGTGGAGTAAGCTGGGAGGGTGACCTTCAGGTGGAGTAAGCTGAGAGGGCGAACCTTCAGGTGGAGTATAGCTGGGAGGGTGAACCTTCAGGTGGAGTAAGCTTAGGAGGGTGAACCTTCAGGTGGAGTAAGCTAGGAGGGTGAACCTTCAGGTGGAGTAAGCTGGAGGGCGAACCTTCAGGTGGAGTAAGCTGTGAGGGTGAACCTTCAGGTGGGAGTAGCTGGGAGGGTGAACCTTCAGGAGGAGTAAGTGGGGGGGGTGAACTTCAGGTGGAGTAAGCTAGGAGGGTGAACCTTCAGGTAGGTAAGCTGGGAGGGTGAACCTTCGGGTGGAGTAAGCTGGGAGGGCGAACACTTCAGGTGGAGTAAGCTGTGAGGGTGAACCTTCAGGTGGAGTAAGCTGGGAGGGGAACCTTCATGGTGGGGGGAGGTAAGCTGGAGGGCGAACCTTCAGGTGGGTAGCTGGGAGGGTGAACCTCAGGTGGAGTAAGCAGGGAGGGCGAACCTTCAGGTGGAGTAAGCTGGGACGGGCGAACCTTCAGGTGGAGTAAGCAGGGAGGGTGAATCTTCAGGTGGAGTAAGCTGGGAGGGCGAACTTCAGGCAGAGTAAGCTGGGAGGGCGAACCTTCAGGTGGAGTAAGTGGAAGGGTGAACCTTCAGGTGGGTAAGCTGGAGGGTGAACCTTCAGGTGGAGTAAGCTAGGAGGGCGAACCTTCAGGTGGAGTAAGCTGGGAGGGACGAACCTTCAGGTGGAGTAAGCTAGGAAGGTGAACCTTAGGTGGAGTAAGCTAGGAAGGTGTAACCTTCAGGTGGAGTAAGCTGGGAGGGTGAACCTTCGGGTGGAGTAAGCTAGGAAGGTGAACCTTCAGGTGGAGTAAGCTGTGAGGGCGAACCTTCAGGGAGTAAGCTGGGAGGGTGAACCTTCAGGTGGAGTAAGCTAGGAAGGTGAACCTTAGGTGGAGTAAGCTGGGAGGGTGAACCTTCAGGTGGAGTAAGCTAGGAAGGTGAACCTTCAGGTGGAGTAAGCTGTGAGGGCGAACCTTCAGGTGGAGTAAGCGGGGAGGGTGAACCTTCAGGTGAAGTAAGCTGAGAGGGCGAACCTTCAGGTGGAGTAAGCTGGAGAGGACGAACCTTAGGTGGAGTAAGCTGGGAGGGTGAAACCTTCAGGTGGAGAAAGCTGGGAGGGTGAACTTCAGGTGGAGTAAGCTGGGAGTGTGAACCTTCAGGTGGAGAAAGCTGGGAGGGTGAACCTTCAGGTGGAGTAAGCTGGGAGGGTGAACCTTCAGGTGGAGTAAGCTGGGAGGGTGAACCTTAGGTGGAGTAAGCTGGGAGGGTGAACCTTCAGGTGGAGTAAGCTGGGAGGGTGAACCTTCAGGTGGAGTAAGCTGGGAGGGACGATTGGGTGATTGTGTACAGAGGATTAGTTCAACATGTGGGGCCCAAATGTTGTCACACCGATCATCCATCAAACACCCAGGTATTTCTCATGAACCACACAACAGACCTGGTGGCTGAGTTCAACTTCCTCCTGGATGACTCCACCAGGCCTTCTGGTGCTGAGTTCAACTTCTCCTGGTTTGACTCCCACACAGGCCTTCTGGTGCTGAGTTCAACTTCCTCCTGGATGACCCTACAGGCCTTCTGGTGCTGAGTTCAACTTCCTCCTGGATGACCCCACCAGGCCTTCTGGTGCTGAGTTCAACTTCCTCCTGGATGACCCTACAGGCCTTCTGGTGCGGAGTTCAACTTCCTCCTGGATGACCCCACCAGGCCGTCTGATGCTGAGTTCAACTTCCTCCTGGATGACCCCACCAGGCCTTCTGGTGCTGAGTTCAACTTCCTCCTGGATGACCCCACCAGGTCTTCTGGTGCTGAGTTCAACTTCCTCCTGGATGACCCCACCAGGTCTTCTGGTGCTGAGTTCAACTTCCTCCTGGATGACCCCACCAGGTCTTCTGGTGCTGAGTTCAACTTCCTCCTGGATGACCCCACCAGGCCTTCTGGTGCTGAGTTCAACTTCCTCCTGGATGACCCCACCAGGTCTTCTGGTGCTGAGTTCAACTTCTCCTGGATGACCCCACCAGGTCTTCTGGTGCTGAGTTCAACTTCCTCCTGGATGACCCCACCAGGTCTTCTGGTGTGAGTTCAACTTCCTCCTGGATGACCCCACCAGGCCTTCTGGTGCTGAGTTCAACTTCTCCTGGATGACCCCACCAGGTCTTCTGGTGCTGAGTTCAACTTCCTCCTGGATGACCCCACCAGGTCTTCTGGTGCTGAGTTCAACTTCCTCCTGGATGACCCCACCAGGTCTTCTGGTGCTGAGTTCAACTTCCTCCTGGATGACCCCACCAGGTCTTCTGGTGCTGAGTTCAACTTCCTCCTGGATGACCCCACCAGGTCTTCTGGTGCTGAGTTCAACTTCTCCTGGATGACCCCACCAGGTCTTCTGGTGCTGAGTTCAACTTCCTCCTGGATGACCCACCAGGTCTTCTGGTGCTGAGTTCAACTTCCTCCTGGATGACCCCACCAGGTCTTCTGGTGCTGAGTTCAACTTCCTCCTGGAGACCCCACCAGGTCTTCTTGGTGCTGAGGTTCAACTTCCTCCTGGATGACCCCACCAGGCCTTCTGGTGCTGAGTTCAACTTCCTCCTGGATGCCCCACCAGGTCTTCTAGTGCTGAGTTCAACTTCCTCGTGGTAGCTGTATCTGTTCCCAGGTGTGTTACCTGCACCTCACGACTGGAGTAAGTACTCTGTGGGTGTGGGTTGTGGGTGTGGGTGTGGGTGTGGGTGTGGGTGTGGGTGTGGGTGTGGGTGGGAGGGTGGCGGGATGGGATGGGGGGGGGGGGGGGTGTTTACTGGAATCTACACAAGTTTGAGTGCATAAAAAACACCTTGTCTACTCACATTGGGTCTTTACAAGTAGAGAGAGAGAGAGTGAGGTGTCCAAGCTGCTGTGTGAGGGTCTTATGAACAATGTCGGTGGCTGCCCTGTGGTATCCCAGCTTGGGTGCGACGTGAATCAAGTATGGTATACACCCAGCTTGGGGTGCGGACGTGAATCAAGGATGTATACACCCAGCTTGGGGTGCGACGTGAATCAAGGATGGTTACATCCAGGCTTGGGGTGCGACGTGAATCAAGGATGGTATACATCCAGCTTGGGGTGCGACGTGAATCAAGGATGGTATACACCCAGCTTGGGTGCGACGTGAATCAAGGATGGTATACACCCAGCTTGGGTGCGACGTGAATCAAGGATGGTATACACCCAGCTTGAGGTGCGACGTGAATCAAGGATGGTATACACCCAGCTTGGGTGCGAAGTGAATCAAGGATGGTATAAATCCAGCTTGGGGTGCGACGTGAATCAAGGATGGTATACAACCAGCTTGGGGTGCGACGTGAATCAAGGATGGTATACACCCAGCTTGGGGTGCGACGTGAATCAAGGATGGTATACACGCAGCTTGGGTGCGACGTGAATCAAGGATGGTATACACCCAGCTTGGGGTGTGACGTGAATCAAGGATGGTATACACCCAGCTTGGGTGCGACGTGAATCAAGGATGGTATACATCCAGCTTGGGTGCGACGTGAATCAAGGATGGTATACACCCAGCTTGGGGTGCGACGTGAATCAAGGATGGTTTCACACCCAGCTTGGGTGCGACGGTGAATACAAGGATGGTATACATCCAGCTTGGGTGCGACGTGAATCAAGGATGGTATACACCCAGCTTGGGGTGCGACGTGAATCAAGGATGGTATACACGCAGCTTGGGGTGCGACGTGAATCAAGGATGGTATACACCCAGCTTGGGGTGCGACGTGAATCAAGGATGGTATACACCCAGCTTGGGTGTGACGTGAATCAAGGGTGGTATACACCCAGCTTGGGGTGCGACGTGAATCAAGGATGGTATACATCCAGCTTGGGTGCGACGTGAATCAAGGATGGTATACACGCAGCTTGGGGTGCGACGTGTAATCAAGGATGGTATACACCCAGCTTGGGTGCGACGTGAATCAAGGATGGTATACACCCAGCTTGGGTGCGACGTGAATCAAGGATGGTATACACCCAGCTTGGGGTGCGACGTGAATCAAGGATGGTATACACCCAGCTTGGGTGCGACGTGAATCAAGGATGGTATACACCCAGCTTGGGGTGCGACATGAATCAAGGATGGTATACACCCAGCTTGGGTGCGACGTGAATCAAGGATGGTATACACCCAGCTTGGGGTGCGACATGAATCAAGGATGGTATACACCCAGCTTGGGTGCGACATGAATCAAGGATGGTATACACCCAGCTTGGGTGCGACGTGAATCAAGGATGGTATACACCCAGCTTGGGTGCGACGTGAATCAAGGATGGTATACACCCAGCTTGGGGTGCGACGTGAATCAAGGATGGTATACACCCAGCTTGGGGTGCGACGTGAATCAAGGATGGTATACACCCAGCTTGGGTGCGACGTGAATCAAGGATGGTATACACCCAGCTTGGGGTGCGACGTGAATCAAGGATGGTATACACCCAGCTTGGGTGCGACGTGAATCAAGGATGGTATACACCCAGCTTGGGGTTGCGACATGAATCAGGATGGTATACACCCAGCTTGGGTGCGAACATGAATCAAGGATGGTATACACCCAGCTTGGGTGCGACGTGAATCAAGGATGGTATACACCGCTTGGGGTGCAGACGTGAATCAAGGATGGTATACACCCAGCTTGGGTGCGACATGAATCAAGGATGGTATAACCCAGCTTGGGTGCGACGTGAATACAAGGATGGTATACACCAGCTTGGGGTGCGACGTGAATCAAGGATGGTATACACCCAGCTTGGGGTGCGACGTGAATCAAGGATGGTATTACACGATCTCGTCATCATTTCCGAGGATTGGTTACCTCAGACAGTAGGTACATACAAGCCAGTCGGTCATTGGTCGAGGTGGGGGGAGGGTGGGGTCATGTCTGCCTCATACCTGCACTTGGGGGAACCCTCCAGGTAAACCATTCCTCCTCCGGAAACCATGTTGGTGTTGTGGATGTAATATTTCCCCCCCCCCCCCCCACACACACACACACCCACGTGTTTATATCAACATGACAGATACAGGTGTTGATTTCTCGGGGACATCTGTCTGGGACCGTGGCAATGAACAGCAGGCAACAACAGATGTGTGTGGGAGTATCAACAGACCTGTGTGTGTGTGTGTGTGTGTGTGTGTGTGTGCCGTACACTCACACATCATCTGCTCTGGACTGCATCTCGACGCAGTAAAAGAAAAAGAAAAGAGAAGGTTTTCAACATGCTCAGTGAGCGAGTTCGCAGTAGAGAGAATCAGTTGACGTGAGATCATGTGAGGCTGCTGGCAGGAGGGCCTCGTGCGACACAGCTGACAACGAACACCTGCGACATGCAAGGCTCGACAGAGTTCATCATCCCTGCACCATCATTACCCACAGCCAGTGTGGGGCGAAGCAGCGAGCCAGCTGGATCGAGTGAACACGGGAGAACCGAGAGGTGAACAGTGAACAAGACAACCCAGGTAGAGGACCACATCCACTCATACAGCAGCAGCGAGGAGGATGTTCGTCGTCTTAGGTGATTATGATGCCACACATCTCTGTACACTGGCGTACCTTTGTGGTGTATGATGATGTGGAGGATGATCAGCTAGGACAACGGAGAATGTAGGTCTGGAAGGGGTCGGTTCAACTGAAGTGGTGTGTGTGTGTGTGTGTGTGTGTGTGTGTGGTGTGTGTTGGGTTACTGACCTTGACGCATTCATGGGCCGCCAGGGGTCGAGCCCGCATACGATCGAGCCCTGGTTCGCGGACGTCGGTCCACAGTCAAACCCACGTGTTCATCCTCTTTGAGGAGTTAGTTGATAAACTGTGTATATGTGAGGGGAGACAAGTGTTTCTGTGTCACCAGTAAATATCACGTCTTCCTGTCTGCCCACGTCTTGTCATGGTCAGCCTATCTATGGCCATTACCCTCTGTTGCAACAGTCACTTGCCCGTGTGTGCGTGTTTTGTGCACCTTTCATAGCACTTGTGCACCGTGTACGTGAGGCACAGTGTCTGATGCATAGAAAGCTATGATACACATATACATAACGTACATGTACCGTTGATGAAATGACTCTTATATGGACAGTGAGTTAGCTCACACCGCCCCAGCTAACACTGAAAAAACCCTCCCATCTAACACAATATCCTCCCTTCCCTCACATCCCTACTTTAATCATTTAGCTTGCCCGCCCACAGCTAAATTCCCTCCCACTCACTGCTGCATCATTTGTTTGCCCGCCCCACAGCAAACCTTCCTCACACTCCCTACTTAATCATTTAGCTTGCCCGCCCCACAGCTACCTTCCCCACCTCACTACTTAATCTTTTTAGCTTGCCCGCCCACAGCTACCTTCCCCCACACTCCCTACTTTATCATTTAGCTTGCCCGCCCCACAGCTACCTTCCCCAACACTCCCTACTTAATCATTTAGCTTGCCCGCCCCACAGCGATCTTCCCCACACTCCCTACTTAATCATTTAGCTTGCCCGCCCACAGCTCCTTCCCCCACACTCCCTACTTTATCATTTAGCTTCCCGGGCCCCACAGCTACCTTCCCCACACTCACTGCTTCATCTTTAGCTTGCCCGCCGCACGGCTACCTTCCTCCAATCCCTACTTTAATCATTTAGCTTGCCCACCCCACAGCTACCTTCCCCCACACTCACTGCTTCATATTTTGCTTGACCGCCCACAGCTACCTTCCCGCACCTCACTACTTAAATTTTAGCTTGCCCGCCACCACAGCTACTTCCCGCACTCACTGCGTCATCATTTAGCTTGCCCGCCCCACAGCTACCTTCCCCACACTCACTGCTTCTCATTTAGCTTGCCCGCCCACAGCTACCTTCCCCGCACTCAATGCTTCATCATTTTAGCTTGCCAGCCCACAGCTACCTTCCCCGCACTCAATGCTTCATCATTTAGCTTGCCCACCCACAGCTACCTTCCCGCACTCAATGCTTTATCATTTAGCTTGCCACCACTAGCTACCTTCCCCGCACTCAATACTTCATCATTTAGCTTGCCCACCCACAGCTACCTTCCCCGCACTCAATGCTTCATCATTTAGCTTGCCCACCCACAGCTACCTTCCCCGCACTCAATGCTTCATCATTTAGCTTGCGCACCCACAGCTACCTTCCCCGCACTCAATGCTTCATCATTTAGCTTGCCGACCCACAGCTACCTTCCCCGCACTCAATGCTTCATCATTTAGCTTGCCCACCCACAGCTACCTTCCCCGCACTCAATGCTTCATCATTTAGCTTGCCCACCCACAGCTACCTTCCTCGCACTCACTGCTTCATCATTTAGCTTGCCCACCCACAGCTACCTTCAACGCACTCAACGCTTCATCATTTAGCTTGCGCACCCACAGCTACCTTCCCCGCACTCACTGCTTCATCATTTAGCTTGCCCGCCCCACAGCTACCTTCCCCCGCACTCACTGCTTCATCATTTAGCTTGCCAGCCCACAGCTACCTTCCCCGCACTCAATGCTTCATCATTTAGCTTGCCAGCCCACAGCTACCTTCCCCGCACTCAATGCTTCATCATTTAGCTTGCCCACCCACAGCTACCTTCCCCGCACTCAATGCTTCATCATTTAGCTTGCCCACCCACAGCTACCTTCCCCGCACTCAATACTTCATCATTTAGCTTGCCGACCCACAGCTACCTTCCCCGCACTCAATGCTTCATCATTTAGCTTGCCCACCCACAGCTACCTTCCCCGCACTCAATACTTCATCATTTAGCTTGCGCACCCACAGCTACCTTCCCCGCACTCACTGCTTCATCATTTAGCTTGCCCACCCACAGCTACCTTCCCCGCACTCAATGCTTCATCATTTAGCTTGCCCACCCACAGTTACCTTCCCCGCACTCAATGCTTCATCATTTAGCTTGCCCACCCACAGCTACCTTCCCCCACACTCACTGCTTCATCATTTAGCTTGCCCGCCCACAGCTACCTTCCCCGCACTCAATGCTTCATCATTTAGCTTGCCCACCCACAGCTACCTTCCCCGCACTCAATACTTCATCATTTAGCTTGCCCACCCACAGCTACCTTCCTCGCACTCAATGCTTCATCATTTAGCTTGCCCACCCACAGCTACCTTCCCCGCACTCAATGCTTCATCACTTAGCTTGCCCACCCACAGCTACCTTCCTCGCACTCAATGCTTCATCATTTAGCTTGCCCACCCACAGCTACCTTCCCCGCACTCAATACTTCATCATTTAGCTTGCCCACCCACAGCTACCTTCCCCGCACTCAATGCTTCATCATTTAGCTTGCCGACCCACAGGTACCTTCCCCTCACTCAATGCTTCATCATTTAGCTTGCCCACCCACAGCTACCTTCCCCGCATTCAATGCTTCATCATTTAGCTTGCCCACCCACAGCTACCTTCCCCCACACTCAAGGCTTCATCATTTAGCTTGCCCACCCACAGCTACCTTCCCCGCACTCAATGCTTCATCATTTAGCTTGCCCACCCACAGCTACCTTCCCCGCACTCAATGCTTCATCATTTAGCTTGCCCACCCACAGCTACCTTCCCCGCACCCCAATGCTTCATCATTTAGCTTGCCCACCACAGCTTACCTTCCCCCCCCTCACTGCTTCATCATTTATGTTTTTGCCCACCACTAGCTACCTTCCTCCCCACTCACTGCTTCATCATTTAGCTTGCCCACCCACAGCTACCTTCCCCGCACTCAATGCTTCATCATTTAGCTTGCCCACCCACAGCTACCTTCCCCGCACTCAATGCTTCATCATTTAGCTTGCCCACCAACAGCTACCTTCCCCCACTCACTGCTTCATCATTTAGCTTGCCCACCCACAGCTACCTTCCCTCGCACTCAATGCTTCATCATTTAGCTTGCCCACCCACAGTTACATTCCCCGCCTCAATGCTTCATCATTTAGCTTGCCCACCCACAGCTACCTTCCCCCGCACTCAATGTTTCATCATTTAGCTTGCCCACCACACAGCAAACCTTTCCCCACACTCAATGCTTCATCTTTTAGCTTGCCCAACCC
>NW_027264446.1:0-24592 GCF_036320965.1 Panulirus ornatus | reverse complement strand
GAGAACATCGACCCATCATTGTGGGTCAGTAACAAAAGTGTTGAATTACACTCAAAAGAAAGTTGTATATCATTACACCAAGACACTGGGGAGGGTGTCGGCTTCCCAAAGTGTGACGAAACATTTTAGTGATCAACACAATCATTCTTCTCATGGTCAATTAAAGTGATTCAGTGATGACAAACACTCACATAAAGTGACGTGCTTCCGGTGTGGCCAACCAGGACATAAAGCGAATGTGTGTCCTTACACATGGGACTCATTCTCACGTGAGCCTCGACCAGAACCAACGCAGTCAACAACCCATGTCATCACAACCTCGGTCGTCACAATTCTGCCGACCTAGTCATGATTTCCTCCAGTCAGACATCAGGCTGACCTTCACCCGCTCGCGCCCAACACCACCAAGCAGGTGTTCATATCATAGCAACGCTAGACACACTTCAGCGGAATGCCGAGCATTAGCTAGACAGACGTCATCTAACACAGGTTCATCATGTCATTATCAACAATGACAATCTCTCTCTCATGACAAGACTCCATCACATAAGGAACTCTTAAGACATTTTCGTTCTTCGCCATTTTCTCACATTACAAGTTTCGATTTAGTGGGTTCTTTCCAGGATAAGCCAATCACAATATTTCTAGACAGTGGCGCGGAAGCAGATGTCATTCATTATGATTTTATTCAACCATTAATGGGGCACACTCAACTTGTTCAATGCTCGGACTTTTACCCATCCCTTCAAAGTATCTCAAATGAAAATCTCGACGTAAGGGGCACTATTAAAATGAACATTCGCATAGGCGACTCGGTCATTACCGTAACCCCTTACATTGTTCGTGGTGTAACTTTTCCTGCTAACTTGTTACTAGGACGCCACTCTATGTGTGGCACAACATAAGATCTGTCCTATTTATCATGAAAATGTTGTTTGTTGTTGATAATACGTTCCTATCATTGTCAGAGAAGAGTTCTCAGTCAGTTAGCGTCATTAATACATCTGCTCCCACGTTGGCCCTGCTTCACGGTAGACAATACGCATCCTTTCTACTTGTCCACGTGATCATTGCCCTGGTAAACTGAAAACCAACATGACTCTGCACAGTGACACATTAACGAAGGTTCCTCTCTCACTTTCTCGAACATGGATGAATGATCATGGACTGAGACATAGTCAAGGTGATCTGGCACTAAGAGTAGTTGCTGAACCTTCCTCACTAACTGTCACACGACTATCCATGATGGACGCCTCTATTCATGAGACCGCAGATGGAGAGGTCACCATATACATTGCCAATACGGGACCCACAACTGTCCGTCTCCGTAGAGGGGCCAAGCTTGTGGAATTCTCCGTTTTGAAGTCGGGAATTCAAGACGAGGAGTTGTATGAGTTTAACATCCTTCTAGTCTCACATTCCATTAACCCACCACCACCTACTCCTCCTACCCCTGACTCAGCAGTGCACGGCTTGAGTCAGCTCCCCACCATCACCCCTGACATGATATCCAAGGTAGGATTAACCAAACATGTTGACCAGTTAACAGACTTACTTAACCAGTATAGGTCTACTATTGCCTTATCAGGAGAACCACTCGGTAGAACTCATTTGGATGTTCACATTATTAACTTAGAGAAAAACACACGTCCCGTTGACGTCCCAGCCTATCGATTGACACACGCGCACAGAGACATAGCAAACAAACTTGTTTAGGACATGTTGAAAGATAAGGTTATAGAGGAATCACGATCACCATGGAATTCACCACTTCTGATCGTTCCGAAAAAGGACGGAACTTTTAGACCAGTCATAGATTTTAGAAAACTCAACAACAAGGTCACTTTGAAAGATGGTTTCCCATTACCAGTGGTATCAGAGCTTCTTCATAGCCTCGGTAACAATAAGGTATTTTCAACTTTGGATTTATTGAGTGGATTTTGGCAGATTCCCTTGTCAGAGGAAAGCCGTCCCTGACTGTGTTCAGTACGCCAGATGGTCATTGGCAGTTCATATGCATCATGGCCTTCGGTCTTCATTCCTCACCGGTGATCACCTTCTCAAGGTTAATGACTAACATTTGTCGTCACATGTTGGGCAAAGATGTATTGGTTTATCTTGATGATATAATTGTCATGTCTCCAGATATTGCTTCTCATTTCAAAAGTCTTGAGAGAGTATTTCTGCGACTTAAGGATGCAAACCTAAAAGTCAAGTTATCCAAATGTTCCTTTCTACAGACACGAATTAATTACTTAGGTCACACGGTTGACGAAAACGGTATTCAACCTAATGCAGATAAAGTAAAAACAATTGTAGAATGGCCAGTCCCTTCCACAACAGACAAGGTCAAATCCTTCCTTGGTTTAGCAGGATATTATCGAAGATTTGTCGTTAATTTCGCGAAGATCGCAAACCTACTCACTTCACTTCTGAAACAGGGAGTTACATTCCAGTGGTCAACAGCGCAAGACAATGCGTTTAACTTACTCAAGCGACACTTGATAGAAGCACCTATCCTTCGATTTCCCAACTTTGAGAAACCCTTCATTTTGCATACAGATGCTTGTAAACAGGGTCTTGGAGCTGTACTTATGCAGGAGTCAAAAAGGGGTAGACTTTTTCCCATAGCTTATGCGAGCTGTACATGTTCGACGACGGAATCGAAATACTCAATAACAGAATTGGAAGGCCTTACAGTTGTTTGGGCACTCAAACATTTTAAGGAAGACATATATGGTTACCCTATTACAGTTTATACAGATCACAGAGCACTGTTAGGTATTTTTCAAAGACAAGATCCTACAGGAAAGTTTCAGAGGTGGTTTTTAACTATACAAGCATTTGACTCAGATTTTCCCTTTGCTTCGGGCTCATCCAATGTAGTTGCAGACGCACTCTCCCGCAGAGTGGGTACAGTCACTGTAGGTAATACCTCCGTAGATTTTGATGTAGAAAGGTTGACACGACATCAACGAGATGACCCAGTCTGGGGTCCTGTCATAGAATACCTAGAGGGTTTAAGATCTTCAATGGATGCTAAGACAGTCGTTCCAGTCAGAGAACTGTATTTAGCACAGTGGGAGTCTTGTGCAGGGACGCGAAATTAGGAGTACCTGCCCGTGTTGTTAAGCAAACAATAATTCCAACAACATTAGTACAGCATTTCTTGAAGTTAGCACATGATTCACCGCAGGCCGCACACCCAGGCGCAGATAGATGCTATAAGCAAACCCGTTTGAGGTATTTCTGGCCAAGAATGCAGAAAAACATTAAGATCATATTTGGAGGTGCCAAACATGTAACACATACAAGGGAAATCCCACTACCTCGCAGACTGTGTTGAAATATCCTTTACCTTCATACCCATGGGAAAGAGTTCATATGGACATATTAGGAGGTTTTCCTAGGTCCATGGCAGGCTACAGATACATTTTAGTAATTACTGATGCCTTCACGAGATATTGTGAATTAGTTCCAGTTCAAAATAAAGACGCAGCTACGGTCGCTAAGGCGTTCAAAAAACATATCTTAGACAGACATAATGCGCCGAAGATTTTAGTCACAGATAATGGTGGAGAATTTGATAACTCATTATTAGAAGAACTCTGTAAATTGTATAACATAAGTAAATGTAATATAATGGCACATCACCCAGCCTCGAATGGCCTGGCAGAAAGGTTGAACCATAAGATCCTCCAGTGTCTTCCCACCAACATTAATTTTGATCATGATGAATGAAGTGAGTACCTGTCTGATGTCCAATGTTCATTAAACTCTGCATATCATAAGTCAGTTGGAGACACACCCTTCCACGCCTTACACGGTTTTGATAAAGTGTTGCCGTATGACATAATAGCGTCCCCTCCTTCATGTCCAGCGGTCCAGAGATCAGTTGTAGCGGAAAAATATCGCACGATTCAATTGATTCATCAAAGGATCAAGGAAAATCTAGGTGAAGCCACTACAACCTTCACGAACCAGGCTGATAAATCCCCGAAACCATCAAAGGTGGCTCCTGGACTCTTGGTAATGGTGCAGGAATTTAACACTAGAAGTGAGGTTCCTAAACTTGACCCAAAATTTTCTGGTCCCTATAGAGTCTTAGCTCATTTAAAGGGACATAAGTTTAGGGTTTGACATCTAAATACAGGTGACATTCGTGAAGAACATGAGGACCACTTGAAAGTTTTACAGTATTCTGAACATGATCATCCCGGTACCATACCAGACAGTATTCCTCAAATCCCAAACAATGTCACTCAACCAACTTCTACCACTGTTCAGACTGTCCCCACACCACAACCGACCACCCTCACAACATCACCACAGACACATCAGTATTCATTAAGACCTCATCTTTAAGAAGTTGCTAAGTTTATCATTTTCCAGGTTCTTCCTTCTCATGTCCTTATGGTGTCTTCCTGTATATGACACCATGGCAGTACCAGGCGCCCTTCTCACGACTCCCCGCGGGGTCCGCCTCGTGAGGGACACAGTCTCAGTTAAGTTGGGCCTGGAGGGTCTACCCTACACTTACGATAATTTAGTAAAACTAATGGAGGCCGTACCTCGTTTACGGTCTACCCTACTCAAGTTTTACACCAGTGCGTCCATCAGAAACTGTAGTGTTGCTCCTCCTCCAACTTTGTTAAACCAGTGGACCTAGAAACTGAATAGTACCTGTGTGATTCTGTATGGCATAATGCAAGACAATCTCCAGTAAATACTAATGCCATGATGAACACGAAAAAGCAAAGGAGAAGCAAGAGAGGTCTGCTTAATTTTGTTTGGTCCCTGCAATCATATTTGTTTGGTATTGCTCTTCAGGAAGAACTTAATTCAGTTAGGAATCAGGTTAGGTCCTTACAATTTCAACAACTTCTTAACGACAGGTATATCAAGGCTAAAGCTAGGATCTTAAAACAACATTCTAAATATTTGAATGACATAATGTTAACCGTTAATAAATTGACACAACATGTAGTACTACTGTCAAAGTCTCTTAATCCCATATATGCTATAGTGACTATTTCCACATAGGTTGATAGTTTATATGCCCAGATCACTTATCATGCATATTATTTCACTGGCTTATTGGAAGATGTTAATAATCTGGTAAACCAAGTTGTCACGCCATCATTTTTTCCCTTCTCGGAACTCACACGTATCATTAAACAAGCGATGACGAAATTCGGTTGCACCCCAGCTCTCCCTCTGCATCACGTGGCCAGTTATTACTCCTTACTAACGGTTGACGTGATCCTCGAAGCGGTCATTATCCACATACCATTCACTGACTCCAATACTTACAGCCTTGTGAACGTAATACCATTCTCTTTTAATTATACAAAAGAGTTGCAAAAAACTATCGTCCTTGCTGATAACATGAACTTTCTATTATAAAATATTTATTCCTCATTGATTGCACATCTCTCCATGGATGACTTAGCATTGTGTCATAAACCATTGCTTGACAACTTGATTTGCAACCCCCCCCCATACCTTGGTTTTCTATTATTTACAAACAAATTCATGTAAGTACCAACTACTTTTTGGGCATCAACAAAATGTTCTTCGTTCTTGTTCCTTTAAGGATATTGTTGTTAATGAACCTTGGATTGAAAGTATGGACCAGTATCACGTACTGTTTTTCCCAGACCCACAAAATGTTCTTCTTCATTGCCCACCTAATCATCCCAAATCTTATTTATTTCTGGGACACATTCAGTTAGGACAACAATATATTCTTATCAGTTCCAGTTTCAAATTGTTCGGCACTCATGATCATTATTTGGGACAAATTGATAGAACTATCCCGAGTTTAGGACGAATTCCCCAAAACATCAACATACCAATCATCGATGAAGTAAAGATCCAACATCTTCCATCTATGGTTCAGAACGATCTAAATTCTACAATAGTTGTTCTGGCTTTTGAGTCCACGGGGAAAATGAATCACGAAATGATCCCAAGTGCCCTTTCGTGTAATAATCACATCATCAGGGGAGACACAAGAGAGAAATATAACAGTCAATTGATATACATCTAAGAGACGAAGCTAGGACGCCATTTGGTTGCATCTATAAAGTGCCTAGTGGAAACTGTGATAAATTTTATGTTGGTCAGACTGGTAAGGATTTTTCTGTTAGACTTAAGCAACATAGATATGGTATAAGAACAGGACAAGAATCAAATGCTTGTTTAATCATCTTAAAAATTGTGATCATTGTATTGACTGGAGTAACGCTATCTCAGTTATTAACTCTAACTCTATTACCAAGAAAAATATCAATGAATCTTTTATTATCAAATACACAAAGAATTATAATCTTAATATTAGTGATGGTCTATACAAATTAGATAAGTTTATTGTTGATAAGTTTTGTAAAGTGATAAGTTTATGAACGCTCGTTGTATGTTTTGGACAATCACATGTTTACCAAATGGCGTCCAAGCCTCGTCTCTTCGATGTATATCAAATGACTGTTATATTTCTCTATTGTCTCCCCTGATGATGTGATTATTACACGGAAGTGCACTTGGGAACTTTTCATGTTTCATTTTCCCCGTGGACTCATAGGAATATATATATATATATATATATATATATATATAAATATATATATATATATATATATATATATATATATATATATATATATATATATATATATATATATATATATAAGGTATATATATATATATATATATATATATATATATATATATATATATATATATATATATATTTTTTTTTATACTTTGTCGCTGTCTCCCGCGTTTACGAGGCAGCGCAAGGAAACAGACGAAAGAAATGGCCCAACCCCCCCCATACACATGTATATACATACGTCCACACACGCAAATATACATACCTACACAGCTTTCCATGGTTTACCCCAGACGCTTCACATGCCTTGATTCAATCCACTGACAGCACGTCAACCCCGGTATACCACATCGCTCCAATTCACTCTATTCCTTGCCCTCCTTTCACCCTCCTGCATGTTCAGGCCCCGATCACACAAAATCTTTTTCACTCCATCTTTCCACCTCCAATTTGGTCTCCCTCTTCTCCTTGCTCCCTCCACCTCCGACACATATATCCTCTTGGTCAATCTTTCCTCACTCATCCTCTCCATGTGCCCAAACCACTTCAAAACACCCTCTTCTGCTCTCTCAACCACGCTCTTTTTATTTCCACACATCTCTCTTACCCTTACGTTACTCACTCGATCAAACCACCTCACACCACACATTGTCCTCAAACATCTCATTTCCAGCACATCCATCCTCCTGCGCACAACTCTATCCATAGCCCACGCCTCGCAACCATACAACATTGCTGGAACCACTATTCCTTCAAACATACCCATTTTTGCTTTCCGAGATAATGTTCTCGACTTCCACACATTCTTCAAGGCCCCCAGAATTTTCGCCCCCTCCCCCACCCTATGATCCACTTCCGCTTCCATGGTTCCATCCGCTGCCAGATCCACTCCCAGATATCTAAAACACTTCACTTCCTCCAGTTTTTCTCCATTCAAACTCACCTCCCAATTGACTTGACCCTCAACCCTACTGTACCTAATAACCTTGCTCTTATTCACATTTACTCTTAACTTTCTTCTTTCACACACTTTACCAAACTCAGTCACCAGCTTCTGCAGTTTCTCACATGAATCAGTCACCAGCGCTGTATCATCAGCGAACAACAACTGACTCACTTCCCAAGCTCTCTCATTCCCAATAGACTTCATACTTGCCCCTCTTTCCAAAACTCTTGCATTTACCTCCCTAACAACCCCATCCATTAACAAATTAAACAACCATGGAGACATCACACACCCCTGCCGCAAACCTACATTCACTGAGAACCAATCACTTTCCTCTCTTCCTACACGTACACATGCCTTACATCCTCGATAAAAACTTTTCACTGCTTCTAACAACTTTCCTCCCACACCATATATTCTTAATACCTTCCACAGAGCATCTCTATCAACTCTATCATATGCCTTCTCCAGATCCATAAATGCTACATACAAATCCATTTGCTTTTCTAAGTATTTCTCACATACATTCTTCAAAGCAAACACCTGATCCACACATCCTCTACCACTTCTGAAACCACACTGCTCTTCCCCAATCTGATGCTCTGTACATGCCTTCACCCTCTCAATCAATACCCTCCCATATAATTTACCAGAAATACTCAACAAACTTATACCTCTGTAATTTGAGCATTCACTCTTATCCCCTTTGCCTTTGTACAATGGCACTATGCACGCATTCCGCCAATCCTCAGGCACCTCACCATGAGTCATAGATACATTAAATAACCTTACCAACCAGTCAAAAAATACAGTCACCCCCTTTTTTAATAAATTCCACTGCAATACCATCCAAACCTGCTGCCTTGCCGGCTTTCATCTTCCGCAAAGCTTTCACTACCTCTTCTCTGTTTACCAAATCATTTTCCCTAACCCTCTCACTTTGCACACCACCTCGACCAAAACACCCTATATCTGCCACTCTATCATCAAACACATTCAACAAACCTTCAAAATACTCACTCCATCTCCTTCTCACATCACCACTACTTGTTATCACCTCCCCATTTGCGCCCTTCACTGAAGTTCCCATTTGCTCCCTTGTCTTACGCACTTTATTTACCTCCTTCCAGAACATCTTTTTATTCTCCCTAAAATTTAATGATACTCTCTCACCCCAACTCTCATTTGCCCTTTCTTTCACCTCTTGCACCTTTCTCTTGACCTCCTGTCTCTTTCTTTTATACATCTCCCACTCAATTGCATTTTTTCCCTGCAAGAATCGTCCAAATGCCTCTCTCTTCTCTTTCACTAATACTCTTACTTCTTCATCCCACCACTCACTACCCTTTCTAATCAACCCACCTCCCACTCTTCTCATGCCACAAGCATCTTTTGCGCAATCCATCACTGATTCCCTAAATACATCCCATTCCTCCCCCACTCCCCTTGCTTCCATTGTTCTCACCTTTTTCCATTCTGTACTCAGTCTCTCCTGGTACTTCCTCACACAGGTCTCCTTCTCAAGCTCACTTACTCTCACCACCCTCTTCACCCCAACATTCACTCTTCTTTTCTGAAAACCCATACAAATCTTCACCTTAGCCTCCACAAGATAATGATCAGACATCCCTCCAGTTGCACCTCTCAGCACATTAACATCCAAAAGTCTCTCTTTCGCACGCCTGTCAATTAACACGTAATCCAATAACGCTCTCTGGCCATCTCTCCTACTTACATAAGTATACTTATGTATATCTCGCTTTTTAAACCAGGTATTCCCAATCATCAGTCCTTTTTCAGCACATAAATCTACAAGCTCTTCACCATTTCCATTTACAACACTGAACACCCCATGTATACCAATTATTCCCTCAACTGCCACATTACTCACCTTTGCATTCAAATCACCCATCACTATAACCCGGTCTCGTGCATCAAAACCACTAACACACTCATTCAGCTGCTCCCAAAACACTTGCCTCTCTTGATCTTTCTTCTCATGCCCAGGTGCATATGCACCAATAATCACCCACCTCTCTCCATCAGCTTTCAGTTTTACCCATATTAATCGAGAATTTACTTTCTTACATTCTATCACATACTCCCACAACTCCTGTTTCAGGAGTATTGCTACTCCTTCCCTTGCTCTTGTCCTCTCACTAACCCCTGACTTTACTCCCCAGACATTCCCAAACCACTCTTCCCCTTTACCCTTGAGCTTCGTATCACTCAGAGCCAAAACATCCAGGTTCCTTTCCTCAAACATACTACCTATCTCTCCTTTTTTCACATCTTGGTTACATCCACACACATTTAGGCACCCCACTCTGAGCCTTCGAGAAGGATGAGCACTCCCCGCGTGACTCCTTCTTCTGTTTCCCATTTTAGAAAGTTAATACAAGGAGGGGAGGATTTCTGGCCCCCCGCTCCCGTCCCCTCTAGTCGCTTTCTACGACACGCGAGGAATACGTGGGAAGTATTCTTTCACCCCTATCCCCAGGGATAATATACACATATATATACATATACACATACACACACATACACATACATACGCACATATACACACACACACACATACATATATATACATATGAAAAATGTAAGAAACAATTTAGAAAACTGAAACTTCTAGCTTGAAATGAATGAAAAAATGAATGTCACATAATGGTTCAACCTCTGGCTATGGAAAAAAGGAAATGTATAATTTATTTACACAAACGTCAATAGCAGTTCTCATCAATTTAACCACTGTATCAATAAGCTTCAATGTCTAAGCTACATTTTTCTCCAATTTCACTATTTTCCTTCACATTTTCAATTGTGTCTGAAGGTTCTACTTCAAGAGTGATTGTTTTTCCAGTAAGGGTCTTCACATCTTGGTTACATCCACACACATTTAGTCACCCCACTCTGAGCCTTCGAGGAGGATGCTTTACTTGTGGTGCTGACTTCCCGTTTCTGAAAAGTTACTTTGACAGGTCCACTTCTTCAACAGTCCAGAAAGATGCTAAAGCCTTCTTGTACATCTACTAATTCAAAGTTCCTGGCATTATATAGTAGTTCGTAGACTCATTTTTGCTTCGACATCTGAGGTCAAGGTAGTTACTATACAGACACTGAGCTTCAGCACCTTCTAAACACACGAGCTGAAGTTGACGGCATTTCTTGCTGGAGTCAAGATGGTCAGACTCATTTCTATATATATATATATATATATATATATATATATATATAAAATGGTCAGACTCATTTATATATATATATATATATATATATATATATATATATATATATATATATATATATATATATATATATATATATATATATATATATTATCCCTGGGGATAGGGGATTAAGAATACTTCCCACGTATTCCCTGCGTGTCGTAGAAGGCGACTAAAAGGGGAGGGAGCGGGGGGCTGGAAATCCTCCCCTCTCGGTTTTTTTTTTTTTTTTTTTTTTTTTTTCCAAAAGAAGGAACAGAGAATTGGGCCAGGTGAGGGTATTCCCTCAAAGGCCCAGTCCTCTGTTCTTAACGCTACCTCGCTAATGCGGGAAATGGCGAATAGTTTGAAAGAAAGAAGATATATATATATATATATATATATATATATATATATATATATATATATATATATATATATATATATATATATATATATATATATATATATATATATATATATATATAAGGTCACATGGAGAGAATGAGTGAGGAAAGATTGACCAAGAGGATATATGTGTCAGAGGTGGAGGGAACGAGGAGAAGTGGGAGATCAAATTGGAGGTGGAAAGATGGAGTGAAAAAGATTTTGAGTGATCGGGGCCTGAACATGCAGGAGGGTGAAAGGTGTGCAAGGAATAGAGTGAATTGGAACGATGTGGTATACCGGGGTTGACGTGCTGTCAATGCATTGAACCAGGAGCATGTGAAGCGTCTGGGGTAAACCATGAAAAGTTCTGTGGGGCCTGGATGTGGAAAGGGAGCTGTGGTTTCGATGCATTATTACATGACAGCTAGAGACTGAATGTGAACGAATGCGGCCTTTGTTGTCTTTTCCTAGCGGTACCTCGCGCACATGAGGGGGGAGGGGGTTGTTATTCCATGTGTGGCGAGGTGGCGATGAGAATGAATAAAGGCAGACAGTATGAATTATGTACATGTGTATATATGTATATGTGTCTGTGTGTATATGTTTGTGTACATTGAGATGTATCGGTATGTATATTTGCGTGTGTGGACGTGCATGTATATACATGTGTATGTGGGTGGGTTGGGCCATTCTTTCGTGTGTTTCCTTGCGCTACCTCGCTAACGCGGGAGACAGCGACAAAGCAAAATAATAATGATAATAATAATAAAATATATATATACATATATATATATATATACATGTTTGTGTGTGTGTGTGTGTGTGTGTGTGTGTGTGTGTGTGTGTGCAGATATCAATAAAATGGCAGGAGTGGATTATACGTACAAAAGGTGCTTATTAACGAAAGATGAAATACTGAATAGTGGTGAAAACCTTTATATTTATTCCATTGAGATGTAAATTGAATTACATCTGGAGGGCAATAAGTTTTCAAGTAATAATGAAATTTGTTCTTCATCAAAATCAAACAGAAAATAAAAAAAAAAATCATAAAAGCCTAATACGTTTGTGTTGCTTATCCAGGCCCATTTTTACTAAGTAATGTTGGGACGGCTCCACCCACTTTAATCACTTTAGTACATAGAATATATTATCGTCGATGTTAAAGAGTTTTCCCTTTTGATGTTATCCTTAAAATGAAGGTTAAGGAAAGTGAGATAGAGCTTAACGTTAAAGTTAGGATAGCTAAGGCATCCTTGATCATATAATCACTAGTCAGGTGTTAATATAAGTTAGGTTAGGTTCAGTATCCTTCATCAGGTCACCATTACCAAGGTGTTGTTATGTTGGTTCAGGCAGCTTTAAACCAACTTTCAGTATTATTTACTCATAAAGCTCAAAGTTCTAATAAACCAAAATTTTTAGAGTAGATAGGGTAGAAACTGATGGAAGCCATTTCTAACATTCTTGCATAACCTGACCTCTCGCCTTCCCAAAACATAGCCATCCCAGCTTGGATATTGTACTGCTTTGGTCGTCAACTAATTTGAAAAGGAAGACATTGAATGGAGAAATTACTCAGGTAATCACCAAAGATGATTAATGGTCTGAGAAACAAATTCAGAGAGCAGATTAAGCGACTTAAATCCATTCAGCTTTAGGGAAAAGAAGTTTAAGAGATCCTATACAGATATATGAAGTTATTGTAATGGCATCCCTTTAAGCTTGATATTTTTACTTCCTGTAACTAGTTCCAACAATTAAAACAATATTCAGCATTGTGATTTAAGTGACTGACGTTAGGATGCATTTGGATCTGTCAAAAACTGTATTTAGCAAATACTTCAACATTCAACTGACCCATTCTATATTTTCATTCATTTCATCTCAGTTTTATCACCTTTCTGTTACTGTTTAATATCAACAGTAGCCCGTCTACGTAGTTGGGGCTCTGAAGCAAAGGAAACTTTTTCTAGTCTAGGTTAGGGTAGCATCTAAACCAAACCTAAATGACCTTACCTTAGAAATATGTTCAGACAGTACCTTCTGAAAATATTTCTTAAGGTAAGGTCGTGGGGATTAGTTTAGGGGCTAACTAAACCTTGGCTAGAAAAAGTTTGCTTTAAAGCCAAAACTAGTTGAAAGGCCTACTTTAAGTGGTGATATTGAAATTCATTTGCTCCAGTGTGCCCCTCTGTCCGTTTGTTTTATGTCCATCTAAAGATGCACACGTTCAATTTTTGATGTAGATTGATTTCCTATCTTAGTTTCGTCTACAGAATTCTACATCTTCAGTTCAGCATACCATTGTGGTAATGAAGGGAAAGTCACCACATTTACAAGCCGAGTGCACGTAGCTTATCCCACCTCGTTAGAGAGAAAACTTACCTGTATTTGAATTAATGAACGGGAACAGAGAAGACAAAATTTTGATACACATTTATTATACAACTATACAATTTATATTATATACATTACCACATTTCCTGCACTTTCCATCACAAATTTGCTGAGGTCATAACCTTGTAGTTACCATTACCTTACAACCTTAAGGATGGTGGTCTACAACACCTCTAGATTGATGGAGAAAACGAAAAGTTTCGTTTTACTATTAAGACCACAGAAATACGGTAATTACACCTCACTACCACTAAGTACTAGTTATTTTACTTGTTGATTTTCACGGCTAAGATTTTCATCCTCTGAGCGCAGCCATACAATAATCGTCCTTATCTACTCTGAGCATTGGATATTCTCCTGATGATCAAGATTGCTGTTTTGGTTGTCCGTTTCCCTTGTTACTTGTGCGCCTCACTGCACACCTTACATGAGTGCCTTCCACAGTATTAGGGACAGCTGCTGGGCCTCACTGTAGCTACTTCTGGGACGGTTGCCAATCTTCCTCGTATTCCCTCATGACCACAGCGCCAAACCGACTCCCGCCATCAGGCCGAAACGCACAAACATTTCTGACAAAATTGAGACAACCGCTTTCGCGTCAGTTTTGACACCAAGTGAATTTCTACGACAATTACGCTCAAGATGCTTGGTTTTTCGTTCATGGATTGAACCGAAGCAACCAACGATGGTTGCTGCTGCCCAATCCATGAAGTCCCCCCCACCACGGAAAGGTAACCAAGCTTCGGGGGGGATGGGTGTTTACCCTGACGCCAACGGAGAAACTCAATATTAGTGCAGAGATCTTTTCCTCGGTAAAGAAAGTGTAGCCGGACTCCGCCCTCATGAGGTTACTGCACGACAGCAAAGATCACCCTTTGGTAGGCTGTGCTATAGGCAGCACAGCTCCGTCAAAGATCTCACTTCATAAGTGAATTTATATAGATTCCTTTTTTAACATTTTGTCTTGTCTATAAGGAACTCATCAGTTCTTTTCCAGTGAAAGCAAAAAATCATCGAGAAATTCATTTGCTTCCTCAACATCAGGATCTTGTGGCTCTGTGTGGGGGACGGGGCTGGTGGGCTGTGTGTCTGGCTGTGTCTGGGGAGCAGGGCTGGTGGTCTCTGTGACTGGTTGTGTCTGGGGAGCGGGGCTGGTGGTCTCTGTGACTGGTTGTGTCTGGGGAGCGGGGCTGGTGGTCTCTGTGACTGGCTGTGTCTGGGGAGCGGGGCTGGTGGTCTCTGTGACTTGCTGTGTCTGGGGAGCGGGGCTGGTGGTCTCTGTGACTTGCTGTGTCTGGAGATCAGGGGAAGTTTCGGGTATAAATTTCAATATACTGTGAGCGATATCGTCTCTCAACCGATTCCTCTCGATCTTCTCTTGCACGGCCTTCATGATACGTTTGGGCGGCTTTCTCCATTTTCTTTGCATTTCAGTTGGTGATCCTGCGCCATCGAGCCACATGATACCAGAATAGTATCGTTCCTGTTTCCCAACGGGTCCAATCTTGGTGTCACACATGATGCCGAGTGAACCCAAATGGCGGCCGATGTTTACGTTGGAAGCCACGGGCTCGTTATGTATCTTGCAGTAACTTTCATACCGTTGCTGCAGCTCTTTCCTGCTGATAAGGTACCGCTTCATAGTAATAGTCTTTCCCTTCATTTGAACGAAGGTATTCATGAAACTAACAAAGGAAGCCTTTCCTTTGTAATCCCGTTTGTAGTAACAGAAAGCCATTGAAGACGTGGATTGGGTCAGGCGAAGTTACACAGACTAACAAGATAGACCTCTAATCAGTGGTCCTGTATCAGCACTGAACTCGAAATACGTCAGAACGACAATTTCAGCCCAGGGCTGGAGGGCCATTTGATGATATTCTCACGTCTTGCTCAACCAAGTAACCTCGGTTAGACCTTGTTTATATTTAAATATAGTGAAGTTAATATAGTGAAGCTTGATGATTCTATTCATATGTAAGTTGCAATGTAGTTTGTGTGTATATATATATATATATATATATATATATATATATATATATATATATATATATATATATATATATATATATATTCAATAATAGATGGAACTTGGCTCCTAAGGTGATCTTGTTGTTGGAGTGGGACCTCCAGCCATTTTGTCCACCTTTTCCCTTTCTAGACATGTGGTGGTGCATTGGGTAGTGTGGCAACCTTCGTCTTCATCTTTTTGGGTGCAGGCTTGCAAACCTCGTGGAGTAGTTGTGGGGTTTGCTTCTTTGCTGCACCCGACATAGCCATCTGGGTGTAGCTA
This sequence comes from Panulirus ornatus, assembly GCF_036320965.1. NCBI lineage: Eukaryota > Metazoa > Arthropoda > Malacostraca > Decapoda > Palinuridae > Panulirus > Panulirus ornatus. The sequence goes on along the minus strand of NW_027264446.1, from coordinate 8,744 downwards.
TCTACCCGAGCTGGTGGGTCAGCCACCATAGCTACACGCTCACTCGGTACCTGGGCTGGTGGACGAGCAGCCTTCCTTTCTTCCATTTCTACAGTCTGCCTAACGACCTGGGGTTGTGGAGCAGCCATCCTTACTACCACCCAGGTTGGTTGGGCAGCCTTCTTTCGTTTCTTTGCTACACCCTTCTGGTTGGGATGGTTGGGCAACCTTCTTTTTCCTCTTCTTCGATACAACCTGCCAACCGAATTCGTCTGTTGGTGGGTCCGTTTCTTTCATGGATACAACCTCTGTAGCCACTTGGGCTGGCCGGTCAACCTTCGGTTGTAGGTAAAAGTATATATATAGAATAATGTGGTTATCATCAGCAGCCAGAGGCCATTCCTCCCTCCTTGCCTGCAGAGTTCTTGATTTTCTGGAAAGTTCTACGAGATTCTGGTAAGATAAATACCATTGAGAGGACGTTGTTAGGGGACAGTCAGGTTCAGTTTAGAGTTGGTTGTGGGATGGTTCTTTTACTGTGTCGTATCAGCCAGATGGGTATTTCTTTTCACAGTTTTCGTTAATGTTTGTTTTCTAGAAGCATAATCTAGAGCACTATTTTCCATATGTTTATCATTTTTGTTGTTATAGTTTCATTATCATCATTAGTTTTGTTATTGTTGACTTTCAGATATTTGATGTTATGTTTGTGCTTCCCGTGGAAGCGTCTGACATCTTGCTAGAAAACTTTCTGGTCACAATATTTCTGCACTGGGGAGTTGATCGTATTCTTTTATTGCAGGTTTTGTTATTATCTTGCTTTACATTAAGGTCTACTGGAGGTTTTCCCAATGCTGGTTGAACATATGTCCAGCAACAGGAGATAGCGTAAGATACAGTATTGATGAAACTTATCTATCTATATACCTATCTAAATATCGATCTATCAATCTATCAATCTAAATATCTATCTATCTATATATCTATCTTTATCTGAAAGTCAACAATGATAGAATCATTGATATATGAAGTATAACAATGTCCTCTCAATGGCAATTATCTCACCAGAATCTTCTAGAACCTTCCAGAAAACTATGAACTCTGCAGGCAAGGAGGGAGGAATGGTCTCTGGCTATTGATAAAACCATATTATTCCATATATATGTTTATATATACATATTTATGTATATATATATGAATGTATATATAACGTACAGAATAATGCGGCCATCATCAGTATCGAAGAAAACTGAAAAGATGAGGTCCCACCGAGATTCGAACTCGGATTGCTGGATTTAGAGTCCAGAGTGCTAACCCTTACACCATGGGACCTGATAAGAAAAGATGTGATTTCATCTAAATGTTTTACATATAATCAACCAGAGGCCATTCCTCCCTCCCTGCCTGCAGGGTTCAAGGTTTTCTAGAAGGTTCTCGAAGATTCTGGTAAGATCATTACCTTTGAGAGGTCGTCGTTAGATGACAGTCAGGTTCACTCTATGGTTGGTGTTTGTAGTTGGTTGTCCGAGGATGTTGTTATACTTGATCAATTTTGTAATTGTTGACTTTCAGGTAGGAAGTACTCATTTACGATGCATCCTTGTACTCACAACAACCTTATGAGTCACTTCAAGATTTATCTTCACTACAACTTTATCTTCACTACACCATTAAGGTTAAAGTCAATGGTCACATTCACTATAATCTCAACACGACTGGTCTTATACCTAACCCATATTATCACTACATCCATGTACATGTATTTCTTGCAGAATAACGCAGATATCAATGATTTCTGTGAAAGTTGATATATACAGCATTACGTATCTATCAATCTATCTAATATCTGTTTTTTACCTATCTATCTATCTATCTATCTATCTATCTACCTTTCTAAATCAGAAAGTCAACAATAATATCAATGATACGTATAACTACGTCCTCTCAATGGCAGTTCCTACCCAGAATCTTCGAGAACCTTCTAGAAAACCTTGAACCCTGCAGGCAGGGAGGGAGGAATGGCCTCTGGTTGATTATATGTAAAACATTTAGATGAAATCACATCTTTACTTATCAGGTCCCATGGTGTAAGGGTTAGCACTCTGGACTCTGGATCCAGCAATCCGAGTTCGAATCTCGTCGGCACCTCACCTTTTCAGTTTTCTTAGAAATTGATGATGGAACTGAGCCATATAGTTGACCATCGATGGACATATATTTCTTACGGCCCACCATTTTATTTAAGTATGAAGATCTCACGGCAGAGAGGAAACATGTGATATTCAAAATCAAAAGCCGCAATTGCCCTCATGGTAATGGTCGACATGTTTGCAGACAGATGACACAGACATGTGAGAAGTTAGACAAATATGGACGTTCCCGGTTGCTGTATAGCCTAGGTTTATTATCACTTGTAATGAAGGAGAAATGTTGCACATTATTCCACACCTTTTAATTTAGGCTAGGCTAGGCTAGGATGACTAGGGTCCATAACGTAACAGAGCTGGGAAATGCATCATATCGGATCTGTATTTGCGCAAAATGGCGCGTTTGTGGAAGTGATTTACGCAATGCCGGAGAGAATCCACCTCCACCAGAAATAATGTCTCAGACCATACAATATCTGCTGTTGGACGAGCAGGGGACATTAGACCAATATATTCCTGTAGTTTACTGTTCTTCCCAAACACGCAGCAAGACATTCGTAAAAGCGTTAAACTGAACTTTTCCATCGGTTTTCATATCTTTAATTACTTACACCAGTTCCAACAGATGGAAAAAATCATTTGAAAAATCAGAAATTATTTGCCTATAAAAAGCATTTTGATCGATCGTACCAAATATTCAATTATTTCTGTACCCGACAAAATATTCAGTCACTCCTATATCCGACATTTTTCCTGCTGGCTGGTGCCGTTAAAGTCATATGGTAATTTACCGCAATTAGATTATAGATATATTCATCTATATGGAATGGCTCAGCGTGAAGAAACATATATATTTTCACTAAATCCTCCTCTTCACTACACTCCCATCTTCACTGCATAGTTCTAACACAACATCTTGACTACACCATTGTATGACCACATTATCATATCATTGTGTTCTTATCTTCACCACAGCCTCGGGAAAATTGATGTTTTCTTTACACATCAGGGTAGATGGCCATCTTTATGATGACAGAGAACACACATAACATATTAAACCACTTATCTTTAGTAACTTTAATCTAATTTCTTCTGATAAAAACGAATTATAATGACAATTCTTGTGTTCTGTGACGGGACATTGTACGGATGAAGGAACTGTTGTCAGGCACATGTATTAAACTAATGAGAAATAAACTTAACTGTATTAAAGTATTGACTTCACTATATTAGACTTCTCTTTATTAAGCTATGCTAGGATATGATCAGTTCCCAGGTTATATAAGGCGGGAGCCGGGACCGAGAGCATCATTTGAGCTGTGACCTCTGTCGAGTGAACATCACTGCTCCGCCTTGCAAGCTCCCTCAACCTTTCCTCGAACACTTCAATATAATAATGTTCACCAAGGAAGTAGGACGATCCTCCTTTGTCCAGGAGATGGAATTTGAATATGTCCATGTATTTGACATGGGCTATGGCTGTGTGGACATGGAAGTGGAATACCCAGACGTGGAAGTGATGGATGGAGTGGAATTTGGCTGTGTGGATATGGAGGTGGAATACCCAGACGTTGAAGAGATGGATGGAGTGGAATTGGTGGAATACCCGGACGTGGAAGTCATGGATGGAGTGGAATTTGGCTGTATGGATATGGAGGTGGAATACCCAGAAGTGGAATTGGAGGAAATGGAATATGGGTGAAGCTGGTATGAACGCCATATGGATTTGGTGAAGGTTGACCTCGTAATGTGTTGACGTAAAATAGGTCAACCACTGTGACCATGTGGCGGGGAGGGCCACATCCACCAACCACGAAGCGAGCCCCACCACGGAGAAGTATCCTGGCTGCATCCACGTACGAGAACCACCGCGGGATTGCCGTCATCCAGTAACCCTGCTATGCCTCCTAAAAGAAGGCACTTCTTGCCGACGTGACACCACTTTCCGTCAACGGTCGCTGTGCAAAAGTGAAACCTCACCGTCCCACTGATGCTGACCAAGTGACCTCGCCCACTCAAGTGGCACTGCAGCCCACACGCCCTACCAGACCCACCATCCATGAGGAAATGCAGCCCACCCCACTTGTCAGGCCCACCTTCAGGGAGACATGGCAGGTCTCAAGACCTGTCAGGCCCACTATTCAAGACCGACTTGTCCCCCAACACATGTCAGGCCCAGCGTTCTAGACCGACTGGGACCAATAACACATGACATGTCCTACGTTACACACCGACTGCACTCCGCACCACGTACGGGCGTTAAAAGGCGTGTCGAGATGACACACGCTCCCCGTGCCAAAAGATTCAGTTTGTGAGGAACCGGAGTTCTTTCTTCCTGCTGGTGCTGCAGGAGAACACGGCCCTAGAGTGGACACTGGAGGTGTGTTTGTGTTTGGGTTATCACTGAGGAACCAACACCAAGACAACTTTAGTTTCGCCCCGCCAAGGATTACGTTAATCTAGCGGAAGTCTGGCTTTCTCCCAGTAGTGGATGGCACATAATATCTACATAGGGGCGTTGAAAAACAAAGAAAGAAAAAAAATGGGAACATTATCCCGCCAAAAAAAAATACATAGATTTACGGGGATAATTTCCTTCGTCTTCAAAGAAAAAATGAAACTCTTCCGACGCTACGGTGCCTTCAATAAAGCAACCCTCAAAGAAATCACTTTCTACACAATGCGCAAGGATTCGGTCAGCCAATCTTCATATGGCTGGGGCTATTCTTCCCTCTGATTGATTCATTTTTCAAGATTAAGGAAAGTTATAATAAAAATATTGTATTGAGTTTCTCCGTTGGCGTCAGGGTAAACACCCATCCCCCCCGAAGCTTGGTTACCTTTCCGTGGTGGGGGGGACTTCATGGATTGGGCAGTAGCAACCATCGTTGGTTGCTTCTGTTCAATCCATGAACGAAAAACCAAGCATCTTGAGCGTAATTGTCGTAGAAATTCACTTGGTGTCAAAACTGACGCGAAATCGGTTGTCTCAAGTTTGTCAGAAATGTTTGTGCGTTTCGGCCTGATGGCGGGAGTCGGTTTGGCGCTGTGGTCATGAGGGAATACGAGGAAGATTGGCAACCGTCCCAGAAGAAGCTACAGGGAGGCCCAGCAGCTGTCCCTAATACTGTGGAAGGCACTCATGTAAGGTGTGCAGTGAGGCGCACCAGTAACAAGGGAAACGGACAACCAAAACAGCAATCTTGATCATCAGGAGGCTATGCAATGCTCAGAGTAGATAAGGACGATTATTGTATGTCTTCGCTCAGAGGATGAAAATCTTAGTATACAAGCTAGGCTTTTAAAGTGTTTCAAATCTATGGAGAATAAACAAAAATCTATGAAATTATTTCTTATAATATAGTAACCTGTAATGAGGTTAGTGATTTTGTATATTTTATGCAACCTACGTTAACAAAGTTGATCAGGGAATTGGCCATATATATATATATATATATATATATATATATATATATATATATATATATATATATATATATATATATATATATATATATATATATATATCATCTTGGTGTATGGGAAGGCCATATGGGAGACGGAGAGAGAGGCAGGAGCAGGAGAGAAATGTTCAAACCTTCCCGCTTGTTCATAGTTGCTGCCTGAAACTTGTCTTCTGATAGTTCTACAGTTTTTGTTTGTGTTTGTTATACTAATTATTAACATAAGAAAATTGTAATATAATGATTAAAGAAAATTATAGTAATTATAATTTAGAATTGTTATAGGTCAAGATTTGTACGTGAAGCGGAAGACCAAAATATGGTACGGGTCAGCCATTCGTGAGTGTAAGCGACAGCTATTGATAGTTACTGGCTTTAATTTATGATCATTTATGATATCTATTTTTTACTTTTGTGTTAGCTGTTTTAAGTATTTGTTTTGTTTGCAGACTAAAACTTCTCTTATATGTTATTGTTTCTTGGGAAATTCTAGTTAATCGAGACGTTCATAAAGAATTATTTTTGGTCAGTTTGTTTTGTTTGAACAGACATGCATGGTGGTAAGGGACAGAATAAAAGTTACGGTTTGTTTATATTTGTTATTATTGATTAGTACTTTTCTTTTCATTTCTAACATTAGCTGTTTAAAGTGTTTGTGTTGTATTTAGACAAAGTTCATTTTCAAATCTTATTGATTACCACATGAAAGCTAGGCTCTATAAGTGTCAAGTAAACAATATGTGATATTTTGAGTTAAGTCGAGGTGCTATTTACCACTGGCGTTTAGATATTTGGGACCCTTGGGGATAGATTTGCCAAGATTATCACGGCCAAATTGACTGGATGGCAACCTAGGAGCTAGGCAGAATTGGATATCATAAAAACCCTAAACAGTCGGTGGTTCCTGGGGCCTACCCTACCTACCTGTGCGAAGGCGGACCCAGCGAGGAAACTGGTGTAGTTGACACAGGAGCAGCCGCCATCCCCATCAATGTTTCTTTGGCTCCCACCAAACAACGGGGCAAAGTGATGCCTACCACTGAATTGGTGACCTTGATCCCCTACTTCTATGGGGATGAATCAGGCCTGGTGGATCCCGACGTACTCGTACTGGTCGTCGATGAAGACCCTGATGTGTCCGTCGCTGCGACTGGAGGATCAGCAGCACCTGCAGCAGCAGCCGACTCTAAAGCTGAAGCGGCCGTGTTGAAGATTAAAGTCCACACCACCAACATTCATCCCTGAAATTCCTTGAACCTTAAGTTCCCGTCGTTGAGATTGGAGAAGCTGCTTCTCCTTCAGCAGTCGACCCTGTTATACCCGGTCCTCAGAAGACATTTCCTATGACAAAAGTTTTCATTCAGTGGCACATTATTGACAAACTATTGTACGAATGAAGCGGTTACCATAAAAGATCAAATCGTTAGGAAAACTTCCTAACATTTATGAGTCCCATCCATAGCGATGAAAATAAAAAAAATAAGAAAAATACATCCATTCTGTTGGGGGCCATAAACATGGCACAAATGGACCCTAAGTCGAACTGCTGACCTCCTAGTGGTAGGGTCCGGGCAACTTTGAGGGAACATTAACCCTCAAAGGTTAACAGCAGTCGCACAAAAGCAATAAAAATTAATCATTATTAGTCATTTACAATAATCACAGACGATGGTTATAGCCTCGCCCATTTATCATCTCATTCGCTGTGAACGAAATAATAGGCGACTCTGATTCCACCTACATCTATCAAGTTTACCTATTTATTCAACCATCTATCTATCTGTCTATCGTCCTTGTTTGAAGATTTTCTGTATCATGTAAATCTCAGCCATTGAAATGTCCTGAGATCAATGTCGTAGTGAACAAATGAATTCTAGTTTGGACTGAAATAGCCCCGTTTTTGAACATTCCTTCACAATTTGTTCACCATTTGTTACGAACTTACTTCAGAGTCGTATTACAAACATATGAAACGTGTCACCAACTCACTGTTTTGTTCATATTTTTTGCTATATTACATCTGTCAGTTTCTAACTACAATCATCGGATGAATATCTTTATATATTTTGCTGCTGTTTCAGTTCCTTCATGACAATAATAAACCAGACCTTGTTTTCATCATGTAACATGCAGTTCAAGAAGAAAGTCTATAGATGCGAAAAATCCATTAGCATCAATTCAATTAATTAGATTACACGCAGAATATTAGGCCTTCTTGACCAACACCATTTCAGACGTAATGGTTGCTCGAACATCGGCCGTTGAGATAAAGAAAGAAAAACAAAAAAATGTTTAGTAAAACTATATCAGTACAAATCCAATGTATCGTATGTACTGATATGAAAGATAATATACAGTCTGTATTGATATCAAAGACAATATAGGCAGCAAGTATGAATTTTTCCTTTATAAATGGAAGATCATGATTGCCACTGCGATCTCGACCTGCCGTTTTCTTAATGAAATGTACATCTCCTGAAAACGAGGCGAGGCGACCGACGCTCACGTCTGGCTCGACCCAGTTTGAGAATATATATATATATATATATATATATATATATATATATATATATATATATATATATATATATATATATATATATATATATATATATATATATATATGTATATATATATATATATATATATATACATATATCCCTGGGGATAGGGGAGAAAGAATACTTCCCACGCACTCCTCGCGTGTCGCAGAAGGCGACTAAAGGAGACGGGAGAGAGGGGCTGGAAACTCTCCCTCCTTGTATCTTTAACTTTCTAAAATGGGAAACCGATGAAGGAGTCACGCGGGAAGTGCTCATCCTTCTCGAAGGCTCAGACTGAGATGTCTAAATGTGTGTGGATGTAACCAAGATGAGAAAAAAAGGAGAGATAGGTAGTATGGTTTGAGGGAAAAGAACCTGCATGTTTTGGCTCTGAGTGAAACGAAGCTCAAGGGTAAAGGGGAAGAGTGGTTTGGGAATGTATTGGGAGTAAAGTCAGGGGGTAGTAGAGGGCAAGAGAAAGGGAAGGTGTAGCCACTACTCCTGAACAGGAGTGGTGGGAGTATGTGATAGAGTGTAAGAAAGTAACTCTAGATCGATATGGGTAAAACTGAATTGGATGGAGAGAGATGGGTGAATTATGGTGCATATGC
>NW_027264444.1:0-22551 GCF_036320965.1 Panulirus ornatus | reverse complement strand
GCTTGTTGATTTTTATCAGTATACAATCCAGTACATGATATCTTGGTTGAGTGTTATCATAACAATCCAGTTACATGATATGCCTTTGTGTGATTGTTATCATATACAATCTAAAGTATATGATATGCTTGTTGATTGTATCATATACAATCCTTGGACGGATATTCTAGTTGATTGTTATCAGTATACAATCCATGTACATGATATGCCTTGTTGATGTTATCAGTAGACAATCTAGCTAATAGCTGAAATGGCTTTTTGATTGTTATCATATACAATCCATTGTACAGATATGCTGTTGCTTGTTATCAGTATAACAATCTAAGTAGATATATGCTTGTTGATTGTTATCAGTAAACAATCATGTACATATATGCCTTGTGATTGTTTATCAGGATACAATCCATGTACATGATATGCTAAGTTGCTGTTAGCAGTATATCAATCTAAGAATAATGATATGCTTGTTGATTGTTACAGTAAACAACCATGTACAGGATATGCTTGTTGATTGTTATCATATACAATCTAAGTAATGGAGATGCTTTGTGAATTGTATCATATACAACCATGTACATGAGAGCTTGTTGATGTTAGCAGTATACAATCTAGTAATATGAGATGCTGTTGATTGTTATCAAGTAACAATCCATTGTACATGATATGCTTGGTTGAATGTGTATCAGTATACAATCTAAGTATATGAGATGCTTTTGATTGTTATCAGTATACAATACCATGTACATGAATGCGTGTTATTGTTATCATAGACAATCGAAGTATATATATGCCTTGTTGATTGTATATCAGTATACAATCCATGTACATGATATGGCATGTTGATTGTTATCAGTATACAATCTAAGTATATTGATATGCGTGTGATTGTTATCATAATACAATCCATGTACATGATAATGCTTGTTGAATTGTTATCAGTATACCTATCCATGTACATGAATATGCTTGTTGATGTTTATCAGTATACAATCTAAAGTATATAATATCTGGTTGATTGTTATCAGTATACAATCCTGTACATATATGCTTGTGATTGTTAATCAGTAAACAATTCTAAGGATATGGAATGCTGTTGAGTGTTATCAGTCTACAATCCATGAACATGATATGCTGTGTTTGTTATCAGTATACAATCTAAGTATATGAATGCTTGTTGATTGTTATCAGTATACAATCCAGTACATAATATCCTGTTGATTGTTATCAGTATGCAATCCATGTACAGATATGCCTTGTTGATTGTTATCCAGTAATACAATCTAAGTATATAGAGATGCTTGTTGAATTGTTATCAGTAACAATCCATGTTACATGATATGCTTGTAGAATGTTATCAGTATACAACTAAGTACTGATAGCTTGTGATTGTTATCAGTATACAATCTAAAGTCATGATATGCTTGTTGATATTGGGAATCAGGATACAATCCTTGTACTTGATAGCCTGGTGGGATTTTATCAGTATACAACTAAGTTATATAATGCTTGTTGATTGTTATCAGTATACATCTAAGAATATGATATGCTTGTTGATTGTTAGTCAGTATACAATCTAAGTACATGATATGCTTGTTGATTGAGTTATCAGTTAAACCCAATCCATGTACATGATAGGCTTGTTTGATTGTTATCAGTATACAATCCAAGTACATGATATGCGGTTGATTGTTACATTTACAAATCTTTTATGAAGTAAAAAGAAACTTTCTAATGACGTGTTTTCCTAACAAGCCTTTTTCCCAAACCGTTGGTCGGCTGATTAGGAAGATTCTTCAAGGTATATTATTCATCTTTATTGAGAATTGGTGTGAATTAGAACTGTCCTTGTGGCAACTTTTATACCTGTCCCAAAGATTTGTTGAAAATCTTAATGTTCGAAAAAAAAAAGCTATTTTCTGGCTAACTTTTTGTACTCCTGGAAACAGATCGTCCAACCAGTGACTTTTCCGGATTTTTAGAATTATCCAAATAGCTTTGATTCCATTTTTATTTTTTATTTTAGCTGAGACGGCACGGGCAATGGGTCCTAAACCAGTCCATTCCATTAATCTACATATGTATAAACCTAGCAGCGCTAGCACCCTATTCGCTTGAACCAACACCTAGATTGGGTGAACAGCAGGTGACTATGGACCGACGACATACCCACGGGTTCGAACCTAGGCGCTCGACCTTGAGGGGCCTAAAGAATGCGGCCCGGTTGGGAGCACTCAGCGCCAGCATCAATATTTCATATGCCAGTTTTTCATTCTGTGCCCAGAGGTGTACAGGAAGTGTGAAATAGTGTGTCCGCTCTTCACAAACAATTCACCGACTACACAAATGCCATTAGGTCAATCCTCACTGTTTGTGGGACATCATAGTTCTAAAACACATCGTCGCCTCTCGATGGATCTCCTCGCGCATTTGGTTCGGAAAGCAATCTTCATGTGAATCAATTACACGTCAGATATAAATAGAGGACCTATGTCATTTCTTGGGTGCAATTTGTTATTACTATTTTATGTGTTACGGACAAAGATTAATTACAACTCGTGTTATCTTCATTTCCTCGGAAGGTGCACACGCACAAACAGACACAACACACAACACACTCACACACACAACACACACACACCACACACACACACTCAACACACACACAAACATAAACACACACACACACTTACACACAAAACCCGGTGCTTATAGGCCAGGCAACCCATTTATCGACCAAACCAATATGGGGAGACGGACAGCTGGGGGTCTGGGAACTCGCGGGTTGGCGCGATCACGTTCGAAACTATGCGGGATTAGCCAGGCTGGCAGTGCGAATGTAACGGACATAACTAAACGCGACAACACAAATGTGTATGATGTGTGTGTGGTGTGTGTATGTGGTTGTGAGGTGTGTGTGTGTGTGTGTGTGTGTGTGTGTTGTGTGTGATAAGTGCACAATAGATGGCTTGGCGCCTACAGTTCATCCGGGGCGTGTTGAGCCAACCATTTCTTTGGACCCAATGGCACTTCACAAGCAACACCCTGGTTACATCTAGATAATAATGATTAAAAATTGTGAGATAACAACATTTGAAGACGGCAGTTGCCTAATGAGTTGGGTTGTGGAACGCTGGCCTTGACCACAGACTCACAGTCTGGGTTCACTTATGTGACATTCTGTGATGACATCTCAGCATTCAACGTCGCGTGGGATCGCTCTGTACACTAGTTGGCTCCCATGAAAGGCTGCTGAGCTACTATCAAGGCTGTCTGTAGCTGACTATCAGAGGCTGGTCTGTAGCTACTATCAAGGCTGGGGGGACTACTAGCAGTGGCTGTCTGTAAAAAACTCAGAGGCGGCCCGAAGCTACCACAGAGCTGTCTGACTACCATCAAAGGTGTCTTTTTAGTTAACATAAAGGGGATGTCATTAGTACCACAGTGGCCCCCTGGCTACCTTGAAAGCTTCTGTAGCTTCCCAAATCAAGGCTGACGTAACTTACCATTAGAGGCACCATGGGACCATCGGGGGGTTGTCTGAGCTTCACAGAGCGGTCGGGTACACCACAACGCTTGGGGGAGTCCCCCATCAGAGTTTACCTGTAACACCATCGGGGGGCCTGCTGAAACTACAATCAGAGGCCTGTACTAGCTACCATCAGAGTTCCGGTAGTACCATCAGGGGGTTCTGTAGCTATCATAAAAGGCCTGTCTTACTATACAGAGGCTACCTTAGCAAACCATTAAGCTACCTGTACTAACCATCAACCCCAATGTTGCTTACCATAATAGAATGTGTTTTGGTACCATAAAGGGCCCCCGAACCTTTATATTTAGCATCAAAAGGGGCTGTAGCAAACCCTCAGAGGGTGTCCCGGAACCACCATGGGAGGGCGCCTGTAACTACCATCAATGGCTGTAAAACTTCACAAGGCTCCTGTAGCTTCCATCAGTGGCTGCCTTTAGCTACCCCAAAAGCGTCTGTACTACCATTAGAGACGTAACGTAACTTCCCCCAAGGCCACCTGTTCCTCTATAAGGCTATCTGTAGCCACCATCAGCGGCTGCCTGTTGCTACCATAAAATGCATAGCTATCATCAGAAGTTTTTGTAGTTACCATCATAAGGTTTATCTGTACTACCATGAGAGGCGTCAGTAGCTATCATCAGAGCTTCTGTAGCTACCATCAAGGTTGTCTTAGCTACCATCATAGGTTTGTCTGGGAGCTTCTATGATAGGCGTCAGTACTATCACAGAGGCTCCCGGTAGCTACACAGAGTTGTCAGAATACCATCAGAGTCTAAAGCCCCATAGAGGATGTCAGTACACCAACAGATGCGGGAAAATTGCTACTACAGAGGGACCTTGGGACCATCAGGGTTTCCTAGCTAAACCACAAGGCTTCTGAGCTACCATCGAAGGCCCTGTAGCGCCATTTAAAAATTTCCTGTACTACAAACAAGACCACTGTTGCAACCATAATAGGATGTCTGGGGGTACCAAAGAGAGGGTGCCTATAGCAAGTCTCAGACCCCCTGAGCTACCCTGAGAGTGTCGGTAGCTAACAGAAGGCTGCCTATAGCTACCATCAGAGGCTGTCTGAGCTATTATCAGAAAAGGGTGCCGTTTGGTACCATCAGAAATGGCTGTAAACTACCATTAGAGGCTGGACGTACTACCTAAGAGGGTTTTCCTAAGGGAATCAGAGGTTCTGTAAGTACATCAATGCTGTCTGTAGCTACCATCATAGGGAACCTGTAGAACCCTCAGAGCTACCCGTGAGACCATAAAGGCTACCTGTAAGACCATCAATGCGCCTGTGTTTTTCCACAAAAAGCTTGCTAAGCTATCTTTAAACTTGCTTAGTTACCATCATAGGTAAACTGTAACATCCATAAGCTGTCAGAGCTCCATCAGGGGGCGCCTGTAGCAAACCATCAAGGTTGTCTGTAGCTACCATCAGAGGTTGTCGGGGGCGACCATCATAGGGTTTCTGAGCTACCAGAGAGCTGTCAGTAGCTATCATCAGAGGCTGCCTGTAGCTTTCAAAAGGTTGTCTGTAGCTCCATCAGAGGTTTTCTGTACTACCAGAGGGCTGTTCCCCCCGCAGCTGTATTTAGAGGGCTGTCTGTGCTCACCACAGAGGTTGTCTGTAGCTCCATCAAGGTTTGTCTGTGCTACATGAGAGGGTTCACGCTATCATCTGAGGCTGCTGTGCTACCTCGAGGTTTTTCTGAGCACCACAGAGTTGTTCTGTTGCTACCATGAAAAAGGCATCAGTACCTATCATCAAGGTGATGAGTTACCACAAAGCGGCGTAGCCACCATCAAGGCACATGTAGCTGAGAAAGCTGCCCTTTGCTACTATTAGAGATTGTCCTGTTTCACTTGAGAACTGTCTGTAGTACAAACAAGTTTTTGTAAACCCCCTGACAGCTAAACCCGTACTGCACAGAGGGGTCGAGGGGCATCAATTGGCTTCCTTAGTACCAACAAAGCTTCTGTAGCACAATCCCCGAGGTTTTTCTGAAAGCTGCCTCCCGAGGCTGCCTGGAGCTACCATCAAGGTCACTGTACTTCCATAACAGGTCTGTAGCTAACCATGAGAGCTACTTATACATCAGAACTGTCTGTAGCTCCCACAAGGGGGGTTAGCCCCCTTAGAGGCCCGTCTGTAGCACTTTCAGAGGTTGTCCCTAGCTACGGAAAGGCTGCCCGTAGTCACCATCAGATGCTGTCTGTAGCACATCAGAGGGGTGTCTGACTACGGTCACAGGTTACTGTACACCATCAAGCTGTCCCGTAGCGACAATCAGAGCTAAAACCTTAGCGCCATTAAGCTAAACCTGTAGCTACCATCAGGGGCCCCAACTGTTGCACCAAAATAAGAGTCTGTACTACCCGGAGAGGCTACCTAATGCAGCTCAGAGGCTGTCTTAGCTATACCCGAGGCTCCTGAAACCAGCTGGGGCGCCGAAAGGCAACCGCCCAGATGTTGTCGTACTCCATGGTGCTGCCCGTAGCACAAAAAAGAGCTGCCCTTTAACTTTTTTAAAAAAGGGTTGCCTGTAGCTTCCACGGTGGCACTGTAGCAAAAACTGAGCGCTGTAGCTGCCATTAGAGGCGGACGGCTATCACAGAGGCTCCCTATGGGTCCCATCAGAGGTTGTCCTTGGGATCACAATGCTGCCTGTATTTACAAATCAAGGTTACCGTAGTGCCTCGGGGGCACTGTACTACCATCAGAGCGGCCGGAGCTACTATAAGAGGCTGTACGTAGCAACCTATCAAAAGGTTTCCCTTTGTAGCTGCCATTAGAGGCTACCTTGGGCTACAATCAGAGGCAAACTTTTTGCTACCTTAAAGGTTCTGAGCTCCCCTAAAGGTCACCTAATCTGAAACAGAGGATGCCTGTAGCTAACCATCAGAGTTTTTCTGTACCTACCACGAGACCTGTTACACTATCATCGACTCTTGGAGCTACCAATCAAAAGGTTGTCTTACCTACCATGAGAGCTGTCAGTAGCTGTCATCAGAGGTTTACCTGTTTCCCAAACCATCAGGGGTTGTCTAGTTTACCATCAGATTTTTTGCTGTAGCTACCAAAAAAGGCGCCCCCCCCCATTAGCTACCATCAGAGGACCCTTTAGCTTCACCAAGGCTGTCTGTAGCTCCCATAAAAGCTCTCGGTAGCACAATTGGGGCCCTACCCCATAGGTACCATCGGGGATTGCTGTAGCTTCTCAGATGCGCGGTAGCACCATCAGTTGCTACCTGTTCGGGCATCAGATGCTACCTGTAGGACTACAGGGGCTGTCTGCGCTACCATCAAGGCTGAAACGAGAAACATCAAGGTACCGGTAGTACTATCAGGGGTTGGTGTAGCTACCATCAAAAGGCGTCTGTAGCTACAATCAGGGGCCCTGCTGTATTTTTTCACCAACAAGGCACCTGTAGCGACCTTTTAGAGCTACCTTAGCTAACATCAGAGCTCAACGGTTGCACAAATAGGATGGCTGAAAGCTCCCATCAGAGGCACCATAGCTACCATAAAGGGGGGAAATGTAGCTACCATCAAGGGTGCCCTGACCCACCACCAGGGGCTGTCTGTAGCACCATCAGACTCCCCTGTAGCTACCATTAGACTGTAACCTGTAGCTAACTCAGAGCTCAACGTTGCATCATAATAGGAAGGCTGAACACATCAGAGGTGCCTGCACTACCATCAAAGTTGGTCTGTAGGTTTTCATCGGGAGCTGCCTGTAACTACCATCAAGGCTGCCTGAAAACATCAAAGGCTGCCTGTAGCTACCTCAAAGGTGTCCTGTAGCACCATCAAGGGTTTGTCTGAGCTATAAACAAAGGCTGTCTTTTAGACCATAAAAGGGGCTACCGGGCCACCATCAGAAGCTCTCTGGGGCTTCCCATCAAGGCTGAAAACGCAGCACACAAACACAAATAGGTGCCATCAGGGGTTCGGGTGGCATAAACAGATGGGTCGTACAAAACCTCAAGCTTCCTTAGCGCCAGCAGGGGCTACCTATAAAAAGCATCAAACTTTTAAAGTAACCATCAAGGGGGGCTGTAGTACCATCAGGGGTTGTTTGTAGTTACCATAAGAGCTGTTTTGGGCTAAACCATCGAGACTAACCTTAGCTGCCATTAGAGCACCTGTAGCTACCATCGAGGCCAACGTTCTACCAAATATGAGTCTTAGACCCTGAGAGCACCTAATGCTAGCACAAATGCTGTCTGTAGCTATTACCCAGAGGCTACCGTAACCACATCAGGCTGCCTGTTGCTACCATCATAAGACTTTCTTAGCTATCATCAGAAGTTTCAGAAAGCCACATCATAAGTTGTCTGAGCTAAAATGAGAGGCACCATTGGTTTTTATCAGAGCGCCTTAGAAACCATCCCCAGTTGTCTTTTAGCTACCACAGAGGATGTTTGAAGCTACCATGAAGGCTTTTCGTAACTCTCATCAGGGGGCTGCCTGTGGCTACCATCAGGGCCGCTGTACTACATCGGGTTTCTTTAGCTACCATGAGGGGCCTGCCAGTAGCTATCATAAAAAAGGGCGCCTGTAGCATTTATCATAGGGTGTGTACTCCCATCATAGATTGTCTTTAGCACTATGCGAGGCTGTTTAAGCTATCATTAGGGGCTGCCGTAGCTACCATCAGAGTTGTCTGAGCCCCCATAAAGGCGCCTCTAGCTAATACAGAGGGTCTTTTTATTAACCATAAGGGGCTGTCGTAGCTATAAGCAGAGGCTGCCCTGTATTTACCATCATGGTTCGGGTACTACCATCAGAAGCTCTCTGTACCCACCATTGGGAAAGGCGGAAACGAAGCGATCATCAGAGGCTACCTATAGGGTACCCATCAAGGTTGTCTGTAGCAACCATAGAGCTCCTTGGCTGCCAACAGAGGGTACCTATAGCTACCATCAGAGGCAAATAAACGCCCCTGTAACCCACCATCAGATTTTGCCCCTGTACTACGGTCAGAGGTTTTCTGTAGCTACCATGAAGGCCTGTCGCAGCTTCATCGAGACTGCCTGAGAAACCATCAGAAGGGTTTGTCTGTAGCTACCATCAGAGGGGTTTGAGCTACCTAGGAGCGTCAGTTGCTCTCATCAAGGCTACCTGTAGCTACCATCGAGGGGGGCTAAATGATTTGGGGGAATGCGTGCATAGTGCCTTTTTAAAAAAAGCAAGTATAAAAGTGATGCTCAAATTAAGAGGTAAAATATGTTGATATTCTAAAAAAACAATGGGGGGGTATTGATGAAGGTGAAGGCAGTACAGGGCGCAGATTGGGAAAATGGGGGTGGTTTTCAGACGGTACGGGGATGTGTGAATTAGTGTATGCTTGAAGAATAAAACGTGAAAAAATTTCTTAAAAAAGCAATTTGGTGTATTACATTTATGGATCGAGATGTCAAAGATGGGTGATAGAGAAGTGGGAAGGGTATTAAAGAATATGGGGGTAGGAGGGATGGTTTTTAAAGAAGTGAAAAGTTTTTATCGGAGGGGCATGGGGAACGGTAAATAAGAATGAAGTGTGGGTTCCATGATTTAATTCGGCAGGGTGTGTAAGGGGCTCCAGTTTTTAAATTTTGGGTTGGGGGAAAGGGGGTTTTTAGGGGGTGAAGCCAAAGTTTTGGAAAAAGGGGGGCAATATGCAGTCTGTTGGGATGAGAGTTTCTATGGAAGTAAGTTTTCCCTGATATACAGCTCTGGTGGGCTGGTCTGGAAACTGACGAAGTTGGGACGATTTGTTAAAGTGATGAAAGAAGAAGGCTAAAGATTAAAAGTGATAAAGCAAGTTATTAGTACAGAAACGGTTGAGACAAGTCAATTGGGAGAATTTGAAAGAGAAAACTGGAGGAAAATTTAAGTGTTTTAAAACTAGGAGTGATTAGCAGGGTGGAACCATGGGAAACAGAAGTGACTCACAGATGGGAGGGGGCCGAAAGTTTTTGGGAATGAAAAATGTGTGGAAAATCGAGAACATTATCTCGAAAGGGAAAAAGAGTATGTTTTGAAGGAATGGGTTCCAACAATGTTAAAAGTGGTTCGAGCATGGGGTATGGATTGAGTTGTGAGAGAGGTGGAATGTGCTGGAAATGGGGCTGTTTGAGATTAAGTGTTGTGAATGGTGATCGAGTACCCTCTTCTGCTCTCTCAACCACACCCTTCATATGACCACACATGTCTCTTACCCTATTATTACTTACTCGATCAAACCATCTCACAACACATATTATCCTCAAACATCTCATTTCCAGCACATCCAACCTCCTCTGCACAACTCTATCCATAGCCCATGCCTCGCAACCATATAACATTGTTGGAACCACTATTCCTTCAAACATACTCATTTTTCCTTTCCGAGATAATGTTCTCGACTTCCACACATTTTTCAATGCTCCCAGAACTTTCGCCCCCTCCCCATCCTGTGATTCACTTCTGCTTCCATGGTTCCACCCACTGCCTAATCCACTCCTAGATATCTAAAACACTTCAATTCCTCCAGTCTTTCTCCATTCAAACTTACCTCCCAATTGACTTGTCCCTCAACCGTACTGTACCTAATAACCTTGCTCTTATTCACTTTTACTCTCAGCATTCTTCTTTCATACACTTTAACAAACTCAGTCACCAACTTCTGCAGTTTACACGAATCAGCCACCAGAGCTGTATCATCAGGGAACAACTTACTTCCATAGAACTCTCATCCACAACAGACTGCATACTTGCCCCTCTTTCCAAAACTTTGGCATTCACACCCCTAATAACCCCATCCATAAACAAATTAAACAACCATGGAGACATTACACACCCCTGCCGCAAACTTACATTCACTGAGAACCAATCACTTTCATTTCTTATTACACGTACACATGCCTTACATCCTCGATAAAAACTTTTCACTTCTTCTAACACCATCCCTCCTACACCACATATTCTTAATACCATCCACACTTCTCTATCACCTATATCATATGACATCTCCAGATCCATAAATGATACATACAAATCCATTTGCTTTTCTAAGTATTTCTCACGTTCATTCTTCAAAGCATACACCTAATCCACACATCCTGTACCACGTCTGAAACCACACTCATCTTCCCAATCTGCTGCCCTGTACATGCCTTCACCCTCTCAATCAATACCCTCCCATATGATTTTCTAAGAATACTCAACATACTTATACCTCTATAATTTGAGCACTCACTTTTATACCCTTTGCCTTTGTAAAATGGCACTATGCACGCATTCCGCCAATCATCAGACAACCTCTGATGGTAGCTACAGGTAGCCTCTGATGAGAGCAACTGACAGCCTCTCATGGTAGCTACAAACATCCTCTGATGGTAGCTACAGACAACCTCTGATGGTTCCTACAGGCAGTCTCTGATGAAAGCTGCTGACAGCCTCTCATGGTAGCTACAGAAAACCTCTGACCGTAGCTACAGACAAAATCTGATGGTAGCTACAGGCAGCGTTAAATAATAGCCTCTGATGGTAGCTATAGGTACCCTCTGTTGGCAGCTACAGGTAGCCTCTGATGGTTGCTACAGACAACCTCTGATGGTACCTATAGGTAGCCTCTGATGATAGCTTCGTACAGCCTCTAATGGTAGCTACAGAGAGCTTCTGATGGTAGCTACAAGCAACCACTGATGGTAACTACAGGCAGCCTCTGATTATAGCTACTGACAGCCTCTGATGGTAATAACAGACCCTCTGATATTAGCTAGAGGCAGCCTCTGATGGTAGCTACAGACAACCTCTGATGGTAGCTACAGGCAGCCTCTAATGATAGCTACTGACAGCCTCGCATAGTAGCTAAAGACAATCTATGATGGTAGCTACACACAGCCTATGATAGTAGCTACAGGCAGCCTTTGATGATAGCTACTGACAGCCTCTCATGGTAGCTACAGACAACCTCCGATGGTAGCTACAGACGGCCTCTGATGGTAGCCACAGGCAGCCTCTGATGAGAGTTACTGACAGCCTCTCATGGTAGCTACAAACATCCTCTGATGGTAGCTACAGACAACCTGTGATGGTTGCTACAGGCAGCCTCTGATAATACCAATTGACAGCCTCTCATGGTAGCTACAGACAACCTATGATGGTGGCTACTGACAACTTCTGATGATAGCTAAAGACGTCTTATGATGGTAGCAACAGGCAGCCACTGATGCTGGTTACAGGTAGCCTCTGATAATAGCTACAGACAGCATCTGATGCTAGCATTAGGTAGCCTCTCAGGGTAGCTACAGACATCTTATTATGGTAGCAACAGTTGGCCTCTGATGGTAGCTACAGGTAGCCTCTAATGGCAGCTAAGGTTAGTCTCTGATGGTAGCTACAGACAGCCTCTTATGGTAACTACAAACAACCCCTGATGGTACCTACAAGAAACCTCTGATGGTAGCTACGTAAAGCCTCTGATGATAGCTATAGGTAGCCCCTGATGGCAGCTACAGGTAGCCTCTGATGGTAGCTACTGACACCATCTGATGATAGCCACAGAAAACCTCTGATGGCACCTATAGGTAGCTTCTGATGGTAGCTGCGTGCAGCCTATGATGGTAGCTACAGAGAGCTTCTGATGGTAGCTACAGGTAGCCACTGATGGTAGCTACAGACAGCCTTTGATGATAGCTACAGACAACCTCTGATGGTAGCTACAGACACCTTCTGATGGTAGCTACAGGCAGCCTTTGATGTTAGCTACAGGCAGCCTCTGATGGTAGTTACAGGCAGCCTCTGATGAAAGCTACAGACAACTTCTGATGGTAGATGCAGGCAGCCTCTGATTGTAGTTACAGCCTTCCTATTATGATAGCAACCGTTGAGCTCTGATGTTAGCTACAGGTAGCCTCTAATGGTAGCTACAGGTAGCCTCTGATGGTAGCTACAGACAGCCTCTGATGGTAGCTACAGACACCCTCTGATGGTAGCTACATGCACCCTCTGATGGTAGCTATAGGTAGCCTCTGATGGTAGCTACAGCCATCCTATTATGATAGCAACCGTTGAGCTCTGATGTTAGCTACAGGTAGCCTCTAATGGTAGCTACAGGTAGCCTCTGATGGTAGCTACAGACAGCCTCTGATGGTAGCTACAGACAGCCTCTGATGGTAGCTACACACAACCCCTGATAGTACCTACAGGTAACCTCTGATGTTATCTACGTACAGCCTCTGATGGTAGCTGCAGACAGCCTCTGATAGTAGCTACAGGTAGCCATCTGATGGCAGCTACAGGTAGCATCTGATGGTAGCTACAGACAGCATCTGATGATAGCTACAGACAATCTCTGATGGTACCTATGAGTAGCCTCAAATTGTAGCTACAGAGAGCTTCTGATGGTAGCTACAGACAGCCATTGGTGAAAGCTAAAGGCATCCTCTGATGGTAGCTAATGACAGCCTTTGATGGTAGCTACAGACAACCTCTGATGGTAGCTACAGACAACCTCTGATGGTGGCAACAGGTATCCTCTGATGACAGCTACTGACAGCCTCTCATGGTAGGTACAGACAACCTCTGATGGTAGCTACAAGCAGTCTCTGATGATAGCTGCTAACAGCCTCTCGTGGTAGGTACAGAAAACCTCTGATGGTAGCTACAGGCATCCTCTGATGCAAGCATTAGGTAGACTCTCAGGGTAGCTACAGACACCTTATAATGGTAGCAACAGTTTGCCTCTGATTGTAGCTACAGGTAGCCTCTAATGGCAGCTACAGGTAACCTCTGATAGTAGCTACGTACAGCCTCTTATAGTAGCTACGGACAGCCTCTGATGGTAGCTACAGGTAGCCTCTGATGGCACCTACAGGTAACCTCTGATAGTAGCTACAGACAGCATCTGATGATACCTACAGACAACCTCTGATGGTACCCATAGGTAGCCTCTGATGATAGCTACGTACAGCCTCTAATGGCAGCTACAGACAGCTTCAGTTATAGCTACAGATAGCCACAGATGGAAGCTACAGGCAACCTTTGAAAATAGTTAAAGACAGCCTCTTATTGTAGCTACAGGCAGCATCTCATGGTAGCTACAGACAACATCTGACGGTAGCTACAGGCAGCCACTGATGCTGGTTACAGGTAGCCTCTGATAATAGCTACAGACAGCCTCTGATGCTAGCATTAGGTAGCCTCTCAGGGTAGCTACAGACATCTTATTATGGTAGCAACAGTTGGCCTCTGATGGTAGCTACAGGTAGCCTCTAATGGCAGCTAAAGGTAGCCTCTGATTGTAGCTACAGACAGCCTCTGATGGTAGCTACAGGTAACCTGTGACAGTAGCTACAGACAGCCTCTGATAGTAGCTACAGACAGCATCTGATGGTGACTACAGGCAGCCTTTCATAGTAGCTAGGGACAACCTCTGACAGTAGCTACAGACAGCCTCTAATGGGAGCTACACACAGCCTCTGATGGGAGCTACAGACAGCTTCTGATAGTTATAAGTAGCCTCTCATGGTAGCTACAGACATCCTGTTATGGAAGCTACAGTTGACCTCTGATGGTAGCTACAGGCAGCCTCTGATGGCAGCTTCAGACAACCTCTGATGGTAGCTACAGACAGCTTCTGATGGTACCTAGAGACAGCCAATGATGGCAGCTACAGACAGCCTCTGATAGCAGCTACAGGTAGCCTGTCATGGAAGGTACAAACAGATTCTGATAGTACCTACAGACAGATTCTCATAGTAGCAACAGACAATCTCTAATAGTAGCTACAGGCAGCTTCTACTACCAGCTACATGTAGCCTCTGATGGTGGCTACAGACAGCCTCTGATGGTAACTACAGTCAGCCTCTGATGATAGGTACTGATAGCCTCTCATGGTAGCAACAGACAACCTCTGATGGTAGCTACAGACAACCTCTGATGGTAGCTACAGACAGCCTCTGATGATAGCTGCTGACAGCCTCTCATGGTAGCTACAGACAACCTCTGATGGTAGCTACAGACAACCTCTGATGGTAGCTACAGACAGCCTCTGATGATAGCTGCTGACAGCCTCTCATGGTAGCTACAGACAACCTCTGATGGTAGCTACAGACAACCTCTGATGGTAGCTACAGGCAGCCTCTGATGATAGCTACTGACAGCCTCTCATGGTAGCTACAGACAACCTATGATGGTAGCTACAGACAACCTCTGATGGTAGCTACAGACAACCTCTGATGGTAGCTACAGGCAGCCTCTGATGATAGCTACTGACAGCCTCTCATGGTAGTTACAGATAACCTATGATGGTAACTACAGACAACGTCTGATGATAGCTATAGACATCTTATGATGGTAACAACAGGCAGCATTTGATGGTCTCTACAGGTAGCCTCTGATGGTCTCTACAGGTAGCCTCTGATGGTCTCTACAGGTAGCCTATGATGGTAGCTACAGACAGCATCTGATGATACTTACAGACACCCTCTGATATTACCTATAGGTAACCTCTTATGGTAGCTACGTACAGCCTCTAATGGTAGCTACAGACATCTTCTGATGGTACCTACAGGCAGCCTCTGATAATAGCTACAGACAGCCTCTGATGGTAGCTATAGGCAGCCTCTATGTTAGCTACAGACACTCTCTCATGGTAGCTACAGGCGGCCTCTGAGACTTGCTATAGGCAGCCTCTCATGGTAGCCACAGACATCCTATTATGGTAGCAACAGCTGGTCTCTGATGGTAGCTACAGGTAGCCTCTAATGGCAGCTACAGGTTGCCTCTGATGGTAGCTACAGACAGCCTCTGATGGTAGCTACAGACAACCCCTGATGGTACCTACAGGTAACCTCTGATAGTAGCAATGTACAGCATCTGATGGTAGCTACTGACATCCTCTCATGGTGGCTATAGACCTCTGATGGTAGCTTCTGACAACCTCTGATGGTAGCTACAGGGAGCCTCTGATGATAGCTACTGACAGCCTCTCATAGTAGCTACAGACAACCTATGATGGTAGCTACAGACAACCTCTGATGGTAGCTACAGACAGCCTCTGATGATAGCTACTGACAGCCTCTCATGGTAGCTACAGATAACCTATGATGGTAACTACAGACAACTTCTGATGATAGCTATAGACATCTTATGATGGTAGCAACAGGCAGCCGCTGATGGTGGCTACAGATAGCCTCTGATAGCAGCAACAGGTAGCCTCTGGTGGTAGCTACGTACAGTCTCTAATGGTAGCTACAGACCGCTTTTGATGGTAGCTACAGGCAGCCACTGATGGAAGCTACAGGCAGCCTCTGATGATAGCTATAGACAGCCTCTGATGGTAGTTACAGGCAGCCTCCCATGGTGGCTACAGACACCCTCTGATGGTAGCTACAGACACCCTCTGATGCTAGCTATAGGTAGCCTCTCATGGTACCTACACACATTCTATTATGGTAGCAACAGTTGGCCTCTGATGGTAGCTACAGGTAGCCTCTAATGGTAGCTACAGGTAGCCTCTGATCATAGCTACAGACAGCCTTTGATGATAGCTACAGACAACCCCTGATGGTACCTACAGGTAACCTCTGATGGTAGCTACGTACAGCCTCTGATTGTAGCTACAGACAGCCCCTGATGGTAGTTACAGGTAGCCTCTGATGGTGACTACAGGAAGCGTCTGATGGTAGCTACAGACAGCATCTGATGATAGCTACAGACAACCTCAGATGGTACCTATAGGTAGCCTCTAATGGTAGTTACGTACAGCCTCTGATGGTAGCTACAGACAGCTTCTCAAGGTAGCTACAGGCAGCCACTGATGGTAGCTAATGACATCCTCTGATGTTAACTACAGACAACCTTTGATGGTAGCTACAGACAGCCTCTGATGGTAGCTACAGACAGCCTCTGATTGTAGCTACAGACAGCCTCTGATAGTAGCTACAGACAGCCTCTGATAGTAGCTACAGACAGCCTCTGATAGTAGCTACAGACAGCCTCTGATAGTAGCTACAGGCAGCCTTTCATGGGAGCCAACTTGTGCTACAGGTGAGATCCAGCGACCGTTGATGATGAGATGTCATCACAGAATGTCACATTAATGAACCCAGACATGTGAGTCTGTGGTCAAGGCCAGCGTTCCACAACCCACCCTCATTAGGCAACTGCCGTCTCTCAAGTTGTTATCTCCACAATTTTAATCATACATTATCTAATGATAACAGGGTGCTTGTGGAGTGCCATCTGGGTCCAAAAGAAATGGTGGATCAAACAGACCAGGATGAATGTGGCGCCAGACATCTATTGATGCACTTATCACACACACACACACACACACACACACACACAAACATACACATTTGTGTTGTAGCGTTTAGTTACTGACCGTTACATAAGCACTGCCAGCCTTGGATAATCCCGCATAGGTTCGAACGTTGATCGCGCCACCCGGTTCACAGTCAACCCAGCTGTTCATTCTCCATTATTGGTTGGTCGATAAAATGGGTGCCTGGCATAAGAAAGGGTTTTGTGTGTAAGTGTGTGTGTGTGTTTATGTTTGTGTGTGTGTGTGTGTGTGTGTGTGTGTGTGTGTGTGTGTGTGTGTGTGTGTGTGTGTGTATGTTTGTGCGTGTGCACATACATAGGAATGAAGATAACACGAGTGTAATAATCTCTGTCCGTAACACATAAAAAGTAATAACAAATTGCACCCACAGAAACTGACATAGGTCCTCTATTTATACTCTGACGTGTAATTGATTCACATGAAGATTGCTTTCCGAACCAAATGATGCGAGATCCATCGAGAGGCGACGATGTTTTAGAACTACTGATGTCCACAAACAGTGAGGATTGACCTAACTGGCATTTGTGTAGTCGGTGAATTGTTTGTGAAGAGCGACACACTATTTCACACTTCTCTGTACACCTCTGGGCACAGATGAAAAACTGGCATATGAAATATTGGTGCAGCGCTGAGTGCTCCCCACCGTGACGCATTCATAGGCCACTCAAGGTCGAGCGCATAGGTTCGAACCCTGGTTATGTCAGTCGGTCCATAGTCAACCCTGCTGTTCACCCATTCCTAGGTGTTGGTCAAGAGAATAGGTGCCTAGCTCATGCTAGGGTTATACATATGTAGCATTAATGGAATGGACTTGTTTAGGACCCCAATTGCCCGTGCCGTCTCAGCTAAAATAAAAAATAAAAATGGAATCAAAGCTATTTGGATAATCTAAATCCGGAAAAGTCAACTGGTCTGGACGATATGTTCTCCAGAGTAACGAAAAAGTTAGCCAGAAAATAGCTTTTTCGATCATTAAGATTTTCAACAAATCTTTGTGACAGGTAAAGTGCCAAAGGACAGTTCCTAATTCAACACCAATTCTCAATAAAGATGAATAATATACCTTGAAGAATCTTCCTATCAGCCGTCCATCGGTTCTGGGAAAGGCGTTAGAAACAGTCATTAGAAAGTTTCCTTTTACTTCATAAAAGATTGTAAACTGATAACAATCAACAAGCATATCATGTACATGGATTGTATACTGATAACAATCAACAAGCATATCATGTACATGGATTGTATACTGATAACAATCAACAAGCATATCATGTACTTAGATTGTATACTGATAACAATCAACAAGCATATCATATACTTAGATTGTATACTGATAACAATCAACAAGCATATCATATACTTAGATTGTATACTGATAACAATCAACAAGCATATCATGTACATGGATTGTATACTGATAACAATCAACAAGCATATCATGTACTTAGATTGTATACTGATAACAATCAACAAGCATATCATGTACTTAGATTGTATACTGATAACAATCAACAAGCATATCATGTACATGGATTGTATACTGATAACAATCAACAAGCATATCATATACTTAGATTGTATACTGATAACAATCAACAAGCATATCATGTACATGGATTGTATACTGATAACAATCAACAAGCATATCATGTACATGGATTGTATACTGATAACAATCAACAAGCATATCATATACTTAGATTGTATACTGATAACAATCAACAAGCATATCATGTACATGGATTGTATACTGATAACAATCAACAAGCATATCATATACTTAGATTGTATACTGATAACAATCAACAAGCATATCATGTACATGGATTGTATACTGATAACAATCAACAAGCATATCATATACTTAGATTGTATACTGATAACAATCAACAAGCATATCATGTACATGGATTGTATACTGATAACAATCAACAAGCATATCATATACTTAGATTGTATACTGATAACAATCAACAAGCATATCATGTACATGGATTGTATACTGATAACAATCAACAAGCATATCATGTACATGGATTGTATACTGATAACAATCAACAAGCATATCATATACTTAGATTGTATACTGATAACAATCAACAAGCATATCATGTACATGGATTGTATACTGATAACAATCAACAAGCATATCATATACTTAGATTGTATACTGATAACAATCAACAAGCATATCATGTACATGGATTGTATACTGATAACAATCAACAAGCATATCATGTACATGGATTGTATACTGATAACAATCAACAAGCATATCATATACTTAGATTGTATACTGATAACAATCAACAAGCATATCATGTACATGGATTGTATACTGATAACAATCAACAAGCATATCATGTACATGGATTGTATACTGATAACAATCAACAAGCATATCATATACTTAGATTGTATACTGATAACAATCAACAAGCATATCATGTACATGGATTGTATACTGATAACAATCAACAAGCATATCATATACTTAGATTGTATACTGATAACAATCAACAAGCATATCATGTACATGGATTGTATACTGATAACAATCAACAAGCATATCATATACTTAGATTGTATACTGATAACAATCAACAAGCATATCATGTACATGGATTGTATACTGATAACAATCAACAAGCATATCATGTACATGGATTGTATACTGATAACAATCAACAAGCATATCATATACTTAGATTGTATACTGATAACAATCAACAAGCATATCATGTACATGGATTGTATACTGATAACAATCAACAAGCATATCATGTACTTAGATTGTATACTGATAACAATCAACAAGCATATCATGTACATGGATTGTATACTGATAACAATCAACAAGCATATCATGTACATGGATTGTATACTGATAACAATCAACAAGCATATCATGTACATGGATTGTATACTGATAACAATCAACAAGCATATCATATACTTAGATTGTATACTGATAACAATCAACAAGCATATCATGTACATGGATTGTATACTGATAACAATCAACAAGCATATCATATACTTAGATTGTATACTGATAACATTAGATTGTATACTGATAACAATCAACAAGCATATCATATACTTAGATTGTATACTGATAACAATAGATTGTATACTGATAACATTAGATTGTATACTGATAACAATCAACAAGCATATCATGTACATGGATTGTATACTGATAACAATCAACAAGCATATCATGTACTTAGATTGTATACTGATAACAATCAACAAGCATATCATGTACATGGATTGTATACTGATAACAATCAACAAGCATATCATGTACATGGATTGTATACTGATAACAATCAACAAGCATATCATATACTTAGATTGTATACTGATAACAATCAACAAGCATATCATGTACATGGATTGTATACTGATAACAATCAACAAGCATATCATATACTTAGATTGTATACTGATAACATTAGATTGTATACTGATAACAATCAACAAGCATATCATATACTTAGATTGTATACTGATAACATTAGATTGTATACTGATAACAATCAACAAGCATATCATATACTTAGATTGTATACTGATAACATTAGATTGTATACTGATAACAATCAACAAGCATATCATATACTTAGATTGTATACTGATAACATTAGATTGTATACTGATAACAATCAACAAGCATATCATATACTTAGATTGTATACTGATAACAATCAACAAGCATATCATGTACATGGATTGTATACTGATAACACTCAACAAGCATATCATGTACTTGGATTTTTTCAAAACTTTCTATAACTCACCAAATAATAAATGGCTAGCGAAATGAAAGCTAACAGCAAAGGAGACCTAATCTGCGCATGGCTAGCAGATTAACTCTCACAAAGATCGCAAACATTTTATTCAGTTGGGACGCATCCGATTGGCTTCACGTGACGAGCGGGGTACCACAAGGCTTAGTTTTGGGACCCATACTTTCCATCATCTGTATCATCGTCTTAGAAACGATGAGCACTGGTAAAATCTCGACATTTGTCGAAGACATGAAATTTAAAATATAACCAGACAGAGGAAAACTACTTGAAGATTCGATCTAACGTAACCAAACTAATAGAATGGCCAAAGACTTAGCGAATGGATTTCAGCGTTAAGGTATGTACAAAGTAATGCACTTTGGCGCCAGATATATAACTCACAAGTACATAATCCTTTGAAAGCGATTTATGAAAGTTAAAGGAGCAAAAGGAACTGAGAGTGATGATCAGTAATGTTCACAACTACAGTAAACAATACATAGATGTATACAATTAAGAGAACAGGATGCTAAGATTCTTACATGAAACGACAAAACACAGAACACTGACCTGTGTAACGCTCTTCTCTGACTTCACTTAGAATACACAGTGTGTGGGCAAAGTGAGAGGACATCACCCAATACACCTTCCCTGTAGGAATGTTTGGACCAGATATCAGGCCAACACAAATACCACTGAGGAGTGTTTGGACAAGGTGATAAGCTATCACCCAACACACCCTTCTTGAGGAGTGTGTTGGCCAGGTGACAGGTCGCCATCCAAGAAACCAAACTTGGAGGACTGTGTGGGTCAACCACCCAGTACACCAGCCCTGGAGGAGTGTGTGGGCCAGGTGACAGGTCACCACACAACACACCAGCCCTGGAGGAGTGTGTGGGCCAGGTGACAGGTCACCACACAACACACCAGCCCTGGAGGAGTGTGTGGGCCAGCTGACAGGTCACCACCCAGTACACCAGCCCTGGAGGAGTGTGTGGGCCAGGTGACAGGTCACCACACAGTACACCAGCCCTGGAGGAGTGTGTGGGCCAGGTGACAGGTCACCACACAACACACCAGCCCTGGAGGAGTGTGTGGGCCAGGTGACAGGTCACCACCCAGTACACCAGCCCTGGAGGAGTGTGTGGGCCAGGTGACAGGTCACCACCCAGTACACCAGCCCTGGAGGAGTGTGTGGGCCAGGTGACAGGTCACCACCCAGTACACCAGCCCTGGAGGAGTGTGTGGGCCAGGTGACAGGTCACCACACAACACACCAGCCCTGGAGGAGTATGTGGGCCAGGTGACAGGTCACCACACAACACACCAGCCCTGGAGGAGTGTGTGGGCCAGGTGACAGGTCACCACCCAGTACACCAGCCCTGGAGGAGTGTGTGGGCCAGGTGACAGGTCACCACCCAGTACACCAGCCCTGGAGGAGTGTGTGGGCCAGGTGACAGGTCACCACCCAGTACACCAGCCCTGGAGGAGTGTGTGGGCCAGGTGACAGGTCACCACACAACACACCAGCCCTGGGGGAGTATGTGGGCCAGGTGACAGGTCACCACACAACACACCAGCCCTGGGGGAGTATGTGGGCCAGGTGACAGGTCACCACACAACACACCAGGTACTACCAGGTACAAATCTCAACATTCCTACAGACCTGACCATCTCAAGATGATCACGTTTATATTTGGAATGGCTACAACTGCTTCATTACCGATGAAATGTACCAATACCAAGGTGAGGTACTCTTAATTGTTATATTTACCAGAAAGTATAACTTACTACTGGTTGTAGCGAAGACTCAGCCAAGTTGTGAGAGCGTCGTGGGTAATCTCTTTGGAAGCTTAGGCGTTACTGCATACAGACGACACTTGAATGATAAAGAACGTACAGCATCACGCTG